>NC_069505.1:229141358-229161358 GCF_027579735.1 Bombina bombina | reverse complement strand
TTTGTTGTGCTTTATCCTAGATGCACAAAGCAAATTACAGTAATAATTCATAAAGAGGCTCACTAGCATCCTCTTCCACTCCATTCCTAGTAGTGCCCCCTATGGCAATCCCAGTGCCCCCATTCCACCTATTATGCCTATTAGCGCCCCCCTCAGTAATCCCACTGCCCCCCAGGGGACAGTAACACTCACTGCAATAAGGCAATTCGTCTTCATCATTTCCTATTAAAATAAATCATCTAGTATGTGTGGTGTGGTGTGACCTTTTACAAAATGGCTGGCACAATACATCTCCTGCAGGTCGAGTGGCAGGTAAGTACGTTTTGCCAAAACCTGTGTGAAAATTAGCAGTAGGTAAGTAATGTTCACTGCTAACTAAAGAATAAGGTAGGGAGAGTAAAAACAAGAAGCAGACAGGATAACACGCTGAGGAAAATGTAAAGAAAGGCAAATTCCTAACAGCAGGGCACTTTAAAGGGGCAGCCAACACCTTGTAATTATAAGATGTTTCTGAAGTCTTGCAATAAATTAACATACTATGTGAGGGTGATTATTTTACAATGCATTAACACCTTGTTTGCTGCAGTTGTTTTAAAAAAACATACAAACCACCTACTACTTGCCTTTTTTGGAGGAGAGAAAGTATGGGGGCTTACAGCACTATTCCCTACTAATAAAACATAGCCTTTATAAATAAATCTAATCACCCTGCTCACATACCATCCTCCCACTGGGTAAGGTTATATAGTACTGAAAAAAGCAGAGTGAATAAGAGAACAAACATAAAAAGATAAAAAAAGAAAGCATCACACTAATCCTGGCCGATATACTGGAACCTCGGCATCAGGTGGGATAGTGGAGAGGCAAGTTAGAAAAGATAGTGCAGCAAACAAGTTTCTGCCATACACAGCCTTTTTCAATGTTAACATTGATTTTCTGTTTTCTGTGTAATTTAATTGTTATTTTGGAGGATTAGCACCTTATCTCATAGAAATATTTTAATTGATAAGTTGTCCCCACTCCTTTGGATTGTAGTGCCAGTTAGCGCTTATCTCTTAATTAAATATTCTTATTTGGAGGAGACCCAGTCCAGGCTTGTTACTGGAATAGGCAAGGAAGAGGAAAACACTAATTCACAGAAAAGTAAAAAATATTAACCCTAGCCTCCCTGGGACAAAGTGGAGCAAACACAATTTTCAGATTATTTTACTGCCAAATAAATAACTGCTGTGTACTGCAGCAATGTTATACTCTCAGTAATGTGAAAAAGGAATGGTGTGTGGGTTTAGCAGGAGTAAGAAGACTGTATACCCTCTCACCTCAGGCAATGGTGACCTCTAACCTCTTGTAGTGATGACGTCTAACCCCTGGTGATAATACGGGCATGCCTTCAGTTTTATACGATGATCATTGCTAACATCTGGGTAACGAACAGTGGCAGCCTCAGACTGCCAGCGCCAGCTAATGTGCTTGCCAACCCCAGGACCCTATACAATGAATTACAGATACCCATATATGATGTAGTGTGTGTGTGTATCTGTATGTATAAGTGTGTGTGTATCTGCATATATAAGTGTATGCTATGTAGTGTGTGTATCTGCATGTATAAATGTATGCTATTTAGTGTGTGTGTATCTGCATGCATAAGTGTAAGCTATGTAGTGTGTGTGTGTGTGTGTGTGTGTTTATCTGTATGTATAAGTGTGTGTGTGTGTGTGTATCTGCATGTATAAGTAAGTGTATGCTATGTAGTGTGTATGTATGCATGTTTAAATGTAAGCTATGTAGTGTGTGTGTGTATCTGTATGTATAAGTGTATGCTATGCAATGTGTGTGTATATCTGCATATATAAGTGTAAATTATGTAGTGTGTGTATCTGTATGTATAAGTGAATGATGTGCAGTGTGTGTGTATCTGCATGTATAAGTGTAAGCTATGTAGTGTGTGTGTGTCTGCATGTATAAGTGTAAGCTATGTAGTATGCGTGTGTATCTGTATGTATATGTGTATGCTGTGTAGTATGTGTATCTGCATGTATAAGTGTAAGCTATGTAGAGTGTGTGTGTATATCTGTACATATAAGTGTATGCTGTGTAGTCTGTGTGTATCTGCATGTATAAGTGTAAGCTATGTAGTGTGTGTATCTGCATGTATAATTGTATACTATGTATAGGGTGACCATATGTATATTTCATATGTGTCCCTTTTTTAAAGCAGCAATATGGTCACCCTAACTATGTAGTGTGTGTGTGTGTGTGTATCTGTATGTATAAGTGTATGCTGTGTAGTGTGTGTATCTGCATGTATAGGTGTAAGCTATGTAGTGTGTGTGTGTGTGTGTGTGTGTGTGTATCTACATGTATAAGTGTAAGCTATGTAGGGTGTGTGTGTATCTGCGTGTTTAAATGTAGGCTATGTAATGTATGTGTGTATCTGCATGTATAAGTTTATGCTGTGTAGTGTGTGTGTATCTACATGTATAAGTGTAAGCTATGTAGGGTGTGTGTGTATCTGCGTGTTTAAATGTAAGCTATGTAATGTATGTGTGTATCTGCATGTATAAGTTTATACTGTGTAGTGTGTGTGTATCTGCATGTATAAGTGTAAGCTATGTAGTGTGTGTGTGTGTATCTGCACACATAATTGTAAGCTATGTGGGGAATGTATCTGTGTGTTTAAGTGAAAGCTATGTAATGTGTGTAACTTCATGTATAAGTGTATGCTATGTAGTGTTTGTGTGTATCTGCATGCATAAGTGTATACTATGAAGTGTTTGTGTCTCTGCATGTATAAGTGTATGCTGTGTAGTGTATCTGCATTTATAAGTGTATGCTATGTAGTGTGTGTGTGTGTCTGCATGTATAAGTGTAAGCTACGCAGTGTGTGTGTGTATCTGCATGTATAAGTGTATGCTATGTAGTGTGTGTGTATCTGCATGTGTAAGTGTATGCTATGTAGTGTGTGTGTATCTGCATGTGTAAGTGTATGCTATGTAGTGTGTGTGTGTGTATATGCATGTATAAGTGTATGCTATGCAGTGTATCTGCATTTATAAGTGTATGCTATGTAGTGTGTGTGTGTCTGCATGTATAAGTGTAAGCTATGCAGTGTGTGTGTGTATCTGCATGTATAAGTGTATGCTATGTAGTGTGTGTGTGTGTGTATCTGCATGTATAAGTGTAAGCTATGCAGTGTGTGTGTGTATCTGCATGTGTAAGTGTATGCTATGTAGTGTGTGTGTGTCTGCATGTATAAGTGTAAGCTATGCAGTGTGTGTGTGTATCTGCATGTATAAGTGTATGCTATGTAGTGTGTGTGTGTGTGTATCTGCATGTATAAGTGTAAGCTATGCAGTGTGTGTGTGTATCTGCATGTGTAAGTGTATGCTATGTAGTGTGTGTGTATCTGCATGTGTAAGTGTATGCTATGTAGTGTGTGTGTGTGTGTATATGCATGTATAAGTGTATGCTATGTAGTGTGTGTGTGTGTATCTGCATATATAAGTGTATGCTATGTAGTGTGTGTGTGTATCTGCATGCGTAAGTGTATGCTATGTAGTGTGTGTGTGTATCTGCATGTGTAAGTGTATGCTATGTAGTGTGTTGGGGGGATCTGCATGTGTAAGTGTATGCTATGTAGTGTGTGTGTGTGTATATCTGCATGTATAAGTGTATGCTATGTAGTGTGTGTGTGTATCTGCATATATGTGTATGCTATGTAGTGTGTGTATCTGCATGTGTAAGTGTATGCTATGTAGTGTGTGTGTGTGTATATCTGCATGTATAAGTGTATGCTATGTAGTGTGTGTGTATCTGCATGTATAAGTGTATGCTATGTAGTGTGTGTGTGTGTATCTGCATGTATAAGTGTATGCTATGTAGTGTGTGTGTGTATCTGCATGTATAAGTGTATGCTGTGTAGTGTGTGTGTGTATCTGCATATATAAGTGTATGCTATGTAGTGTGTGTGTGTATCTGCATGTATAAGTGTATGCTGTGTAGTGTGTGTGTGTATCTGCATATATAAGTGTATGCTATGTAGTGTGTGTGTGTATCTGCATGTATAAGTGTATGCTATGTAGTGTGTGTGTATCTGCATGTGTAAGTGTATGCTATATAGTGTGTTGGGGGTGATCTGCATGTGTAAGTGTATGCTGCATGTATAAGTATATGCTATGTAGTGTGTGTGTATCTGCATGTGTAAGTGTATGCTATATAGTGTGTTGGGGGTGATCTGCATGTGTAAGTGTATGCTATGTAGTGTGTGTGTGTGTGTGTGTGTATCTGCATGTATAAGTGTATGCTGTGTAGTGTGTGTGTGTATCTGCATGTATAAGTGTATGCTATGTAGTGTGTGTGTATCTGCATGTGTAAGTGTATGCTATATAGTGTGTTGGGGGTAATCTGCATGTGTAAGTGTGTGCTATGTAGTGTGTGTGTGTGTATCTGCATGTATAAGTGTATGCTATGTAGTGTGTGTGTGTATCTGCATGTATAAGTGTATGCTATGTAGTGTGTGTGTGCATCTGCATGTATAAGTGTATGCTATGTAGTGTGTGTGTGTATCTGCATGTATAAGTGTATGTTATGTAGTGTGTGTGTGTCTGCATGTATAAGTGTATGCTATGTAGTGTGTGTGTGTATCTGCATGTATAAGTATATGCTATGTAGTGTGTGTCTCTGTGTATTTGAGTATGTGTACATGTATATGTGTAGCTTGTGTTACTGTGCATTTTTGCTGACTTCTAAGGCCAGAATCTAGAATATTAACCCCTTAATGACCGGACCATTTTTCAATTTTCTTACCCTTAATGACAATGGCTATTTTTACATTTCTGCAGTGTTTGTGTTTAGCTGTAATTTCCCTCTTACTCATTTACTGTACCCACACATATTATATACCGTTTTTCTCGCCATTAAATGGACTTTCTAAAGATACCATTATTTTCATCATGTCCTATAATTTACTAAAAAAAAATAATAAAATATGAGGAAAAAATGGAAAAAAACACACTTTTTCTAACTTTGACCCCCAAAATATGTTACACATCTACAATCACCAAAAAACACCCATGCTAAATAGTTTCTAAATTTTGTCCTGAGTTTAGAAATACCCAATGTTTACATGTTCTTTGCTTTTTTTGCAATTTATGGGGCAATAAATATAAGTAGCACTTCGCTATTTCCAAACCACTTTTTTTCAAAATGAGCGCTAGTTACATTGGAACCCTGATATCTGTCAGGAATACCTGAATATCCCTTGACATGTATATATTTTTTTAGAAGACAACCCAAAGTATTGATCTAGGCCCATTTTGGTATATTTCATGCAACCATTTCACCGCCAAATGCGATAAAAAAAAAAAAGTTCACTTTTTCACAAAATTTGTCACAAACTTTAGGTTTCCCACTGAAATTATTTACAAACAGCTTATGCAATTATGGCACAAATGGTTGTAAATGCTTCTCTGGGATCCCCTTTTTTCAGAAATAGCAGACATATATGGCTTTGGGGTTGCTTTTTGGTAATTAGAAGGCCGCTAAATGCCGCTGCGCACCACACGTGTTTTATGCCCAGGAGTGAAGGGGTTAATTAGGGAGCTTGTAGGGTTAATTTTAGCTTTAGTGTAGTGTAGTAGACAACCCCAAGTATTGATCTAGGCCCATTTTGGTATATTTTATGCCACCATTTCACCGCCAAATGCGAGCAAATTAAAAAAAAACTTTACATATTTCACAATTTTAGGTTTCTCACTGAGATTATTTGCAAACAGCTTGTGTTATTATGGCAGAAATTGTTGTAAAAGCTTCTCTGGGATCCCCTTTGTTCAGAAATAGCAGACTTACATGGCTTTGGCGTTGCTTTTTGGTAATTAGAAGGCTGCTAAATGCTGCTGCGCACCACACGTTAATTATGCCCAGCAGTGAAGGGGTTAAATTAGGTAGCTTGTAGGGAGCTTGCAGGGTTAATTTTAGAGATCAGCCTCCCACCTGACACATCCCACCCCCTGATCCCTCCCAAACAGCTCTCTTCCCTCCCCCACCCCACAATTGTTCCCGCCATCTTAAGTACTGGCAGAAAGTCTGCCAGTACTAAATAAAAGAGTTTTTTTGTTTTTTTTTAAATAAAAATAATAAAATATTTTAGCTGTGATGGACCCCTGCCTCAGCCCCAACCTCCTTGATCCCCCCTCCAGCTCTCTAACCCTCTCCCCTACCTAATTACCGCCATCTTGGGTACTGGCAGCTGTCTGCCAGTACCCAGTTTGGCCCCAAAAAACCCCCAAAAAGTATTTTTATTTTATTTTTTACTTAAAAACTATTTCTGTAGTGTAGCAGCCCCTCACAATACCCCCACCCCCTCCCCCTCCCAGATCCTTTTATATTTTAAAAAAAAATGTCCCTTTTTTTCCCTTTCTGCCCTCATTCATTGGTGTCAGTGTGGTTAATGGGTGCGCGTGCACACGCACGTGTGCGCGCCCCGTGCACGCGCACATGCACGCTCATGTGCACACTCACCCCTCGTGCACGTGCACGTGCATCGTGCACGCGCGCACGCACCCTCACACCCGGCGGACACTGGCACCATCGCTACCGGTGCAGAGAGGGCCACAGAGTGGCTCTCTCTGCATCGGAGGCTTGTAAAGTGGTATTGCAGGATGCCTCCATATCGAGGCATCACTGCAATACCCTCAGAGCTGCTGGAAGCATTTGTGATCGCTTCCAGCACTCTGTTAGACAACTGACGTACCAGGTACGTCCATTGTCATTAACTGTTAGTTTTTGCATGACGTACCTGGTACGTCAGTTGTCATTAAGGGGTTAATGAGAAAAGCAGAGAGTAGTTTTAAAGAATCTATTATTAAATGTCCAATTGAGATAAAAATATTTAGCACTGTCGCTGCAAAGGCTTATAAAATACAGAGCTCACATAGCTATACCAGTGGTTTGATTTGCTGCCTAAGAGTATTAAAATATATGACTTTATTAAGAATTTTATTTATATTACTTTGGTCTGATTATTTTTTTCAAGCCCCATCCCTGCTCTTGCCCACCACATATCACACTTTTGCCATGGGGGGGGGGGGTCTGTCCCTCTTTTGAATTTTGAAATGTTGGGAGGTACGCTGTCCATCTGTCTGTATTAAGGAGAATCGTCTGTAACCATTGCAGTCTGTTTTAAATACTGTGCAGTGTCCATCTTTCTGTATTAAGGAGAAGCGTCTGTAACCTGTGCAGTATCCGTTTCTTTTGTAAAGAGTGTTACATCCAAAATGTTTATTTCCGTTTTGTGCCACTCTTTGGTGAAAGTCAAATTCCACTTTTTATTTCGCTCCTTTCCAAAGCTATCAAATATGAGTTAATCTCCTTTCCAAATTATGATTATGTCATCAATAAATCTCTTCCAGCTAATAATATTTGTTCTATATGTACTGGTCTTAAATTGAGAGCGCCTCTAAATTATACTCGAAAAATAAATGTAACTCTGAAAAGATTTCTTGATCTTGTAGGTAAAGCAATATTATAATTACAATATATCTAAACGATTTTTATATCTCGTATCAATCATATTTTCCGTATTATGCAGCTATCCTAGATACAAACACATGATATACTTGTTCTTTCTGTAAAAAAAAATTAAAGATTGGACAGCGCTTTGAAAGACTTACGATCTACGCAAATATAAATTTTATCAGCTTTTATTTAATAATACTAATATGGTCCAATGGTGCACATCACCAATATAAAACCACATAAATCAGAACGACAAACAATTCACAGTGTAAAATTAACAATAAAAAAGAAAATGCTTGCACTATCAGTATAATGGCGACTGCCGTCCACAAATACGATTACCGGCCGGCAACTCCAAACAACCCCACTACGCATTTCAAATATGACTCTTCTTCCTCAGGTGGATTAATTTGCTGGGGAACAGTTGTTTATTTATAGCTAATACTTCTGATGCGTCATAAACATGCATGGAATATGTCAGAAGTCCTATTGAATAGATCATTGCAACCAAGTGCCAAATACCACAGTTATTTTTAAAATAAAATTAGAATAAAATTTGCCATTATACGGGTTTTATGCAATTCGAAGAAAACTTGTAATATTAGTAAATTACATCCTGTTGTGATGCCGTTGTGCTATATAATATTTATACTTACATATAGCAGGGTGAAACAAATACAAAAAAAACATTTGTTTGCTATTGGATGTTTGATTTAAATTAACAGACCTGTGCTTTAATCAAACCAAAAGTGTCACATACACATTGAGATGCAGAGACACATATGACAGGTAATCTTAACTGATTGCAAGAAGTTTGCTTGAATTGCAACATTATGTTCCATGTACTGCATTTCATTTATATGTCATTTATATGCTATATCAGTGAAAATAACACCATAGTGACATTCTTTTTTTATTTGTATATATATATATAGATGAACCTTTGAACTTAATATAAAAAAATTAAGATCCCTTTCTGTTTTTATGTGTCAAAAACAAAAAAATGTGGAGTGAATAGTTCGTTTTCATGTGTATAAAAAACTTTTTAAACATAGGTAAAAATCGCTGTTGGAAATACCTAAACACATTATCTTTACTATAATTGCGTTTGTAACGCTTCCATCGCCAGTTGTGCACGCATCCTCAAAGGAATGATGGCTGCGCGAGTCGGCCAAAAGAATGTTGACTGCACGCACAGCCAAAAGAATCCACCTGGATGCAGCAAAGCTGCATCCCGATGGATTCCAAAAATGGCAGGGTCCAGCAGCGGTCCTCAGCGGCGGTCTGCAGCGGCGGTGGTCCTCAGCCCTGTGGAGGCTCCTCTTCATGCCATCATCCGTCGCACAATAAAGATTGAATGCAAGGTATCCCATATTTATTGGGGTACCTTGCATTCCTATTGGCTGAAATTTTGAAATCAGCCAATAGGATGAGAGCTAATGAAATATTATTGGCTGATTTGAGCAGCCAACAGGATTTCAGTAGTTCTAATCCTATTGGCTGATTTCAAAATTTCAGCCAATAGGAATGTAAGTTACCCCAAATTGAATGCGGTACCTTGCATTCAATTTTCAGTGTACGCTGGAGAGTACCTATTTGGAACTTAGATTTAGGATTTTTTTTATTTATTTTTTTATTTTTAAGATTAGGGATTTAATAGGCTTTAAAAGAGCTGAATGCCCTTTTAAGGACAATGCCCATACAAATGCCCCTTTATGGGCAATGGATAGCTTAGGTTTTTTGAGTTTAGGTTTTTTTTATTTGGGGGGTGTTGTGTCAGGGGTTTTTCCCTGCTTTGTTTGCCATGTGCTGCTGGCAGCCATTTTACTCACCTCTCTTGCTGACTCTGGTGCATAGTGTGTGATGCTGCTCATTTCCTGCATGCCCTTTTATGGCCAGACTGGTGTACATCATCCATGTGATACACGTTGCAGTCTCAGGCCTCTATTTATCAAGCTGTCTACTTACCTGCATTCGACGGCCCCAATACGCTCGCCTAAGACCGCCTAACATCGCCGCCGCGGACCTGAATACGTTTGCCAAATGTATCAAGAAAGCTGTCAAAAAGCTGCGCACCAAGTACGGTGCGATGAGCAGCGGACTTTTGTTAACTAACAGTCATCGATCTCACTGCTCTTCGGCTTCTTTGCAGCTTTCTTGCTATACTGTCACTAAGCACCCACACTATATATATGTTTACCCCCTAAATCGCCGCTCCTGGAGTCCCCCACAACTAAATAAACGTATTAACCCGTAAACCGCCGCTCCTGGACCCCGCCGCAACTATAATAAATATATTAACCCCTAAACCGCCACTCCCGGACCCCGCCGCCACCTACATTATACCTATTAACCCCTAATCTACCACCCCCTATACTGCCGCCACCTACATAAAGTTATTAACCCCTATCCTGCCGATCCCGGACCTCGCCGCAGCTAAATAAATTGTTTAACCCCTAAACCGCCGCTCCCGGAGCCCACGCCACCTACATTATATTTATTAACCCCTATCCTGCCCCCCTACACCGCCGCCACTATAATAAAGTTATTAACCCCTAAACCTAAGTCTAACCCTAACCCAAACACCCCCCTAACTTCAATATAATTTAAATAAATATAAATAAATATTACTATTATTAACTAAATAATTCCTATTTAAAACTAAATACTTACCTATAAAATAAACCCTAAGATATCTACAATATAATTAATCATTACATTGTAGCTATTTTAGGATTTATTTTTATTTTACAGGCAAGTTTGTATTTATTTTAACTAGGATAGGGGTTAATAAATATAATGTAGGTGGCGGCAGGGTTCGGGAGCGGCGGTTTAGGGGTTAAGCATTTTATTTAGTTGCGGCGGGGTCCGGGAGTGGCGGTTTAGGGGTTAAACATTTTATTTAGTTGCGGCGGGGTCCAGGAGTGGCGGTTTAGGGGTTAAACATTTTATTTAGTTGCGGCGGGTCCGGGAGCGGCGGTTTAGGGGTTAAACATTTTATTTAGTAGCGGCAGGGTCCGGGAGCAGGGGTTTAGGGGTTAATAAGTTTAAAGTAGGTGGCGGCGGTGTAGGGGGGATATATTAGGGGTGTTTAGACTCGGGGTACATGTTAGGGTGTTAGGTGTAGACATTTCCCATAGGAATCAATGGGATATCGGGCAGCAGCGAACATGAACTTTCGCTGCTGTCAGACTACCATTGATTCCTATGGCATCCACCGCCTCCAGGGCGGCGGATTCAAAACCAGGTACGCTGGGCTGGAATAGTGGCGAGCGTACCTGGTAGGATCTTGATAACTAGCAAAAGTAGTCAGATTGTGTCGAACTTGCGTTCGGAACATCTGGAGTGACGTAACCATCGATCTGTGTAGGACTTAGTCTGGTGGATCGTATGTTACTTCACTATATTCTACTTTTGCCGGTCTCTAGCCTTTGATAACTAAGGCGAATCAGGCTCGCCACAAATACGCTGTGGAATTCCAGCATATTTGCGGTTTACAGCTTGATAAATAGAGGCCTCAGAATTGTGATTTCATCACTTTTTATTTAAAGGGCCTCTATTCAGTATGCTTTGCCCTTGCGTTGTCTCAGACCTGTTTGTGAGAGTTCCTGTTCCTGTGTATTACCTGGCTGTCTGACGTCCCTCCTAGTTCCTGATTCCTGGCTTGTTCCTGACTCTGCTGTTCTCCTTGTTCCTGATTCCGGCTCGTCTTAATACTCGCTTTGGCTCCTGACTCGGCTCGTCTGACTATTAATTTTGGCTCCTGATTCGGCTCGTCTGACTAACAGCTCTGGTTTTGACTCCTGGCTTGTTATTTGACTTGTGGACTTTTTTATTATTTTTTGCTATAAATAAAGGTGTGATTATTTTTGCACTTCTCGTCTTATTCCTGGCACCCTGACATTTTTGACAAGGTGCGTGCCGGTATGTTGCCTCCTCACTGGTCTTACGATTGTGCCATAGACTTGCAACCCGGAGCCATTCCTCCTCGGGGCCGGGTTTACCCTCTGTCTGTTGTGGAGAATTGTGCTATGGAGGAGTATGTTTCTGATACTGTGTCGCGGGGGATAATCCGCAAATCCTGCTCTCCTGCAGGGGCTGGCTTCTTCTTTGTGAAGAAAAAGGGTGTCGAGTTAAGACCATGCATCGATTATATGGGTCTTAATCATCTTACCATTAAGAATGCTTATCCTATTCCGCTCATTATGGAACTCTTTGACCGCCTCAAGGGAGCTACTGTCTTTTCTAAACTTGATTTGAGAAGAGTGTACAATCTCGTTAGGATCAAGGAGGGCCACGAATGGAAAACAGCATTTAATACCAGGAGCGGGCATTATGAGAATCTTGTAATACCCTTTGGCCTATGAAATGCTCCTTCTGTTTTCCAGGAATTTATTAATGATGTCCTACGAGATATTTTGCAACAGTGTGTTGTGGTGTATTTAGACGACATCCTCATACACTCACCCACGCTTGAGGCTCATCGTTCTGAGGTTACACGGGTTTTTCAGAGACTACGTGAGAACGGCCTGTTTTGTAAACTCGAGAAATGTAAGTTCCATCAGACTCAAGTAACCTTCCTAGGTTATGTTATCTCCGTTGCAGGGTTCTCCATGGATCCTGACAAGTTGTCTGCAGTTCTGCAGTGACCTCGCTCAGTTGGTCTTCGGTCTATTCAACATTTTTTGGGGTTTGCAAATTACTATAGAAAGTTTAAAAACTTTTCTTCCTTGGTCAAACCTATCACAGACATGACCCGTAAAGAGAATGATCCACTCTGTTGGTCACCTACTGCCATTAAGGCCTTTGATAGTCTTAAGACTGCCTTTGCTGCCGCTCCAGTTCTGGCTCATCTTAACCCTGCCCTGCCTTTCGTTCTTGAGGTCGATGCGTCTGAGACTGGAGTAGGTGCCCTCTTGTCTCAACGTCCTTCACCTGATGATTCCTTGCATCAGTGCGGTTTCTTCTCTAAGAAATTGTCTCCAGCAAAATGTTTGTCGCCCCGACAGGCCAGATGGGCACTTTTTTTGTCTCGGTTTAATTATGTGGTCTCCTACCTGCCTGGTAGTAAGAATTTTAGGGCTGATGCCCTCTCTCGACGATTTTCGCCTCTGTCCAAGGAGGAATCTGTACCGACTCCAGTTATACTTCCTGACTGTATTTTGGCTACCATATGTACTAATTTGACTTCTCCCTTGGGGGAGGAGATCCTGGCTGCACAAACCAATGCACCTCCTGAGAAACCTAGTGGTAAGTGTTTTGTTCCTGAGAACTGAGAACTAAACTTTTGCAAACTTACCACTATTCTAAAGCCGCAGGTCACCCAGGCAAGAACCAAATGATTTGGTCTGTCACTCGACAATTCTGGTGGCCAGATCTTCATTCTGATGTTGCTGCGTATGTTGCCTCCTGCTCAGTTTGTGCACAGAATAAGACTCCTCAACGTCTTCCTGTGGGTCTTCTTCAACCTATTGCTAATGGTGAGCGTCCTTGGACACATCTTTCCATGGACTTCATTGTTGAACTCCCTGTTTCCAATGGCAATACTGTTATTCTTATGGTAGTTGACCGTTTTTCTAAAACGTCACATTGCATTCCCTTGAAGAAGCTGCCTACCGCTCAGGAGCTTGCTTCAATTTTTGCCCGGGAGGTCTTCTATTTTCCTGGGTTACCCAAGGAGATAGTGTTGGACCGGGGTAGCTAGTTTGTCTCCAGATTTTGGCGTTCCTTTTGTGCTCAAATGGGGATCCAGCTTACCTTCTCCTCTGCATATCACCCTCAATCTAATGGGGCTGCAGAATGGTCTAATCAAGCTCTGGAACAATTCCTCCATTGCTATGTCTCAGATCACCAAAATAATTGGTCTGAACTGTTACCTTGGGCAGAGTTTTCTCGTAATAGTGCTATTAATGCTTCCTCCAAGTTATCCCCATTCATGGCGAATTATGGGTTTCAACCATTCTTGTTGCCCAATTTATTCATGTCTCAGGGTATTCCGGCTTTGGAGGAGCATCTCTGGCAACTCTGTTCCATGTGGGTGCAGATTCAGGATTGCCTTCAATGTTATATGCTGCGCCAAAAGTTCCAGGCTGATCGTAGGCATCTGCCCACACCTTCCTACCAGGTTGGTGACAGGGTGTCCTCCCGCAACTTGAACCTTCATGTGCCTTCCAATAAACTGGCTCCCCGTTATGTTGGTCCTTTTTGAATACTCCGACGGGTCAATCCTGTGGCCTACGCTCTTGACCTTCCTCCTGCAATGCGCATCTGCAATGTTTTTCATGTCTCCCTCTTGAAAACATTGGTTTGTAATCGATTTACCACTGTGTTGCCTCATCCCCATCCTATCTTTGTTGACAACCATGAAGAATATGAGGTCAGCAGCATTATTGACTCTCGTATGTCCAGGGGCCACGTACAGTATTTAGTTCACTGGAGGGGTTACGGTCCGGAAGAGCGTTGATGGGTTCTCTCCTCTGATGTTCATGCTCCCACCCTCCTCAGTGCCTTCCATGCCCGTTTCCCCAATAAGCCTTTTGTCCTCCCATGGGGGAGGGGTCGTTGAGGGGAGGGTACTGTCAGGGTTTTTTCCCTGCTCTGTTTGCCATGTGCTGCTGACAACCATTTTACTCACCTCTCTTGCTGACTCTGGTGCATAGTGTGTGATGCTGCTCATTTCCTGCATGCCCTTTTATGGCCAGACTGGTGTACATCATCCCTGTGAGACAGGTTGCAGTCTCAGAATTGTGATTTCATCACTTTTTATTTAAAGGGCCTCTGTTCAGTATGCTTTGCCCTTGCATTGTCTCAGACCTGTTTGTGAGAGTTCCTGTTCCTGTGTATTACCTGACTGTCTGGTGTCCCTCCTGGTTCCTGATCCCTGGCTTGTTCCTGACTCTGCTGTTCTCCTTGTTCCTGATTCCGGCTTGTCTGACTACTCGCTTTTGCTCATAACTCGGCTCGTCTGACTACCAGCTCTGGTTTTGACTCCTGGCTTGTTATTTGACTTGTGGACTTTTTTTATTATTTTTTGATATTAATAAAGGTGTGATTATTTTTGCACTTCTCGTCATAGTCTGATTCCTGGCACCCTGACAAGTTGGTTGGGTGGGGGGTTTTACTCTTAGGGGGTAATTGGTATTTTTTTAAGTAAAAGAGCTGTTTAACTTAGGGCAATGCCCTACAAAGGCCCTTTTAAGGGCTATTGGTAGTTTAGTATTAGATTAGGGGGTGTTTTTATTTTGTGGGGGATTTTTTATTTATAGGGGTATTAGTTTAGGTTTAAATTTTTTATTTTGGACAGCTTTGTTTATTTTTTCTGTAATTTTACTTTTTTTATTTTTTGTAACTTTAGCTTGGGGGTCTGTATTTTTTAAACATAGACTGCCCTCTGGGCAGGCTTATCACCTATTATACAATAAAACAATTAGAAATTTAAATGTTTTGCCAAAGTATAGACCCCACTTTTCCTCTGATAGAAAATATGGGCATGTCAGTCATCTAGTAGGTGATTGATAGGCCAATTGGCCGTGTTTATTGTTGATTTTATACTGTGAATTTTTTTATATGTATGTTGTTCTGTTTTATGCGGTTTTATACAGGGCCGGACTGGGAATAAAAAGCAGCCCTAGAAAAATATGAAGACCAGCCCTATTTTGCGTTGAGTCAGTAGAATGCACATGCTTCACTTTTCTCAAAGGGGATTACTGGGACACCCTTTCCCCAATATTTTTTTTCAGAATTAAATTATATTACTTTGTAATAAATAAAAGTTCCAGATTGTTGTTATAGAGACACCCTACAACCCAATTGCATCCATTAATCACCTCTTTAAATTGTAGATTTCCAGCCTCAGCTGCTGCAGCCCACTGGGAAATCTCCTGATATCCTGGTAGGCCAATCCAGCCTTGGTTTTATATTGGTGATGTGCACCATTGCATCACATTCATATTTTTAAATAAACGCTGATAAAATGTATATTTGCATAGATCATAAGTCTTTCAAAGCGCTGTCCCATCTTTCAATTGTTTACCTGAAAGAACTAATTTGTTCTATATGTATTATTATTCAAAATACTCTGTTCCTCAATTCTCTCTATGTACAAGTTTGCTGCTTATTGTTTGGTCCTAGAGATTTTTATCAAAACCTTTTGTTTAGCAAAACCTTTTCTTAACGAGTCAAAATATGTTTTATATTTTAATAATTAACTTTTTATTGATAACAGAAACAAACTGTTTAATAAAATCTTATTTTTCGTTTCTGATAAGTGGACACAATTTTATATAAATACTTTGTTTAACATAGCTTTTAAGGTTTACTTTAGAAGCCACACCCCCTGATGTATTGACTCTTTAAATACAGTCAAATGATGGAACTGAATTCTATCTTCAGCCCTGATGAAGTGAGAACAGCTCTGACAAAAAGCTTAGGGCAATTGAAGAGTCATGTAATGTGATGTATTATGTCACTTCTGGAAACAGTGCTCAGCACCTGCCGCTCGGCACGCTATATATATATATATATATATATATATATATATATATATATATATATATATATATATATATATATATATATATATATATATATATACTGCATATATATATATATATATATATATATATATATATATATATATATATATATATATATATATATACTGTATATATATATATATATATATATTTATTTATATGACAATCTATTATATTTGTTAGAATTAAATTTAATTGTATATTACATCAAACTTATATCTTCAGAAAAGAAAACTTGTTTATTTCATTCAAAGAAAACATGTTTATTTAATTTTAATGGTGTCCAAGCAAATGCAGAAACATCTTAAGAAAATCTTGTCACTCCTTTAGAAAATAGTTTCTGAAGGTGAAAGAAATGCAGAAGGGACAGTATCGATGGCAGTTTTATATTAATATTTATTAGGGAGGCCTTTAGGTCTGTAGCGATTGGGGTCACCACCGTTGCGTCCCCATTTGTTGGCTTCTTGGTCTGCACGGCTGTCTTCTGCCCCTCTGCCACTGACTGAGTCTTGCCAGTATTCCCTTCCATTACTGGAACAAATGAAAAAAAAAATTAGTTGAAGCTTGTGTATTCATCAGACAATTAACGATAATTTGAAAGATGGGACATACTTTGTGTTTACTGCATGTAATGACCCAAACCTAAAAATCCTTCTAAATAGCCTTTGTTTGAGAAACATGAGTAATAATTCCTTGTGGTTACCACCCCTGTCAGAAGTTTATTCCATGTATCCAGAAAAGATGTAGCTTCATGGAATAAACATCCAATAGAGATGGTAAACAATCTAGATTGTAAGTTCCCACGGGAATAGGGCCCTCAATTCCCCCTGTATCTGTCTGTAAAATTTTGCCTTTTATTGTATTGTTTCTCCGTTGCACTTCTATCCTTGTACCCATGGGCAGCGCTGTGGAATCTGTTGGCGCTTTATAAATAAAGAATAAGAATAATAATAATAATAATAAAGGGTCATGTTTAACAATGTGCAAGCGGACATAATAGGATTTATCATTGCACTGCACAATTGAACACATTGAACTGCTGGTGCAATGCCGCCCCCTGCAGATTCGCGGCCAACCGGTCGCTAGCAGGGGGTGTCAATTAACCCGATCGTATTCGATCAGGTTGAATTCTGTCCGTAGTCTCAGAGCAGGCGGACAAGTTATGGAGCAGTGGTCTTTACGGAGCTTGATAAATATGCCCCAAAGACTGTAAAATAATTTAAAAATGCCTGGGACAGGCATAAGGCTACATGTAATATGGTTAAACTTGATAGGCCTTTTTGGTACTCACTTTCCACCAAATTCTGTTTCTATGCCTAATTAAGTTTTCAACAATATATCCTCGTGTAACCAACTTAAAGGGATGTAAAAGTGAAATTTAAATTCACAGTAGTGCATTGCAAAACTGTCTAGTAGTTATGTTTATATTATAGAAACATATGTTAACTTTTCTCAAATCTCAAATTAATTTCTCTGCATTTTAGATATCTTTTTTGAATCTTTAAATAATTGCACAGTGTGGGTCCTATTTTTTGTGTGTGTATTTTTCTTCAGTAATCTTGCTGGTCTCCTGGAAAGTGCCTAAGGTACTGATCCCTCAAGGGGACTCCGCAGGACTCTGAATATTCAGTTCCATGGATTATTCAAGTTAGCTCTGTAGAATCTGTAAATAATAATAATACTACTAATAATAATATCTGTTCTGGACTAACAACGTTTGTACATTCAGAGGGCAGAGGAAAGGACAGGAAGCAGCAGTACCTTTGGAGTGTTCTGGAAAACCAATAGAGATTATATCAAAGGCAAATTTTATTTTAAAAGCCTCCTATTTTATAATAAATGTGCATATAATTATATAGGGAGAGTTTATGTTCTTTTTATCTGTTTCACACTTCTATTTAAACTCCCTAAATGTTAAGGTGTCAAGAATATCCCATTAACACATTTACATTTTTAGAACTAATTCTGTTTTTTTTTTTAATCTATTTAAGGTTTAATATATATATATTAATGTTTCTGTCTGCTCTTTTTATATAGGAGCAAATGTACTGTATGTGCGGACATAAGCGCCTTATAATAAAAAAAATGATCTGTACAGCAGGTTTTGACACGTGACATTTGTTTAAAATTTAAGAGCTAACAATATTGTGGAGCCAGCCACAGAGAGAGAGAGACGCAAGGATGTTAGTAAACCGATATATTGCAGAATAATGTAAAATATTAGGAGCCAGAAATAAACATCTAGTTGCCATGGCTCCCTGGTTACCAGGATTTGTCAAGACCTGGGCTTCTAGTTATCAAGCTGTCTACTTCCCTGCATTCGCTGGCCCAATACGCTCACCTAAGCTCGCCTTACATCGCCGCCACAGACATGAATACGTTTGCCAAAGTAATCAAGAAAGCTGTCAAGAAGCCGTGCACCAAGTACGGAGCGATGAGCAGCGGACTGTTGTTAACTGACAGTCATCGATCTCGCTGCTCATTGGCTTCTTCGCAGCTTTCTTGCTAGCCTGTCACTAAGCACCCACACTATACTATACAGTTTTACCCCCTAAACCGCCGCTCCCGGAGCCCCCCGCAACTAAATAAAGTTATTAACCCCTAAACCGCCGCTCCTGGACCCCGCCACAACTATAATAAATATATGAACCCCTAAACCGCCGCTCCTGGACCCCTCCGCAACAATAATAAATATATTAACCCCTAAACCGCCGCTCCTGGACCCTGCCGCCACCTACATTATACCTATTAACCCCTAATCTGTCGCCCCCTATACAGCCGCCACCTACATAAAGTTATTAACCCCTATCCTGCCGATCCCGGACCCCCCCCGCAAATAAATTAATTGTTTAACCCCTAAACTGCCACACCCAGAGCCCGCCGCCACCTACATTACATTTATTAACCCATATCCTGCCCCCCCTACACCGCCGCCACCTACATTACATTGATTAACCCCTAATCTACCCCCCCTACACCGCAGCCACTATATTAAATGAATTAACCCCTAAACCTAAGTCTAACCCTAACACCCCCTAACTTAAATATTATTTAAATAAATCTAAATAAATATTCCTATCATTAAATAAATTAATCCTATTTAAAACTAAATACTTACCTATAAAATAAACCCTAAGATAGCTACAATATAATTAATAATAACATTGTAGCTATTTTAGGGTTTATTTTTATTTTACAGGCAACTTTGTATTTATTTTAACTAGGTACAATAGCTATTAAATAGTTAATAACTATTTAATAGCTACCTAGTTAAAATAATTACAAAATTACCTGTAAAATAAATCCTAACCTAAGTTACAAAAACACCTAACACTACACTAGCAATAAATTAATTAAATAAATTACCTACAATGATCTAAAATAAAATACAATTAAATAAACTAAACTATATTACAAAAAAAACAAACACTAAATTACAAAAAAATTAAAAAAAATATTACAAGAAGTTTAATCTAATTACACCTAATCTAAGCCCTCTAATAAATTAAAAAAGCGCCCCAAAATAATAAAATTCCCTACCCTAAACTAAATTACAAAAGTAATCAGCTCTTTTACCAGCCCTTAAAAGGGATTTTTGCGGTGCATTGTCCCAAAGTAATCAGCTCTTTTACCTGTAAAAAAAGTAATACAATACCCCCCCAACATTACAACCCACCACCCACACACCCCTAAAAACCCACCCGATCCCCCCTTAAATAAACCTAACACTACCCCATTGAAGATCACCCTACCTTGAGCAGTCTTCACCTAACCGGGCCGAATGCGGACACAAGTGGTCCTCCAGCCGGGCAGAAGTCTTCATCCGATTGGCGCAGAAGAGGTCCTCCATCCGGCAGAAATCTTCATACAAGCGGCATCTTCTATCTTCATCCTTCTGGCGATGAGCGGCTCCATCTTGAAGACCTCCAGCGCGGAACATCCATCTCTGCC
>NC_069505.1:229098858-229133858 GCF_027579735.1 Bombina bombina | reverse complement strand
TAATTCTCAGAACTGAAAAAAAACATGCTGCAAACTTCTCAAGGCTAATCCTGCTACATATCTGTCCCTAAGTGATAAGATCTGCAAAACAACAAATTGTCTACACCATATGGCGCGCTGGTTGTGAGCAAAGTACTACCGATCACTAGAACAATGATAACCTTTACTAAAAGCAGATTTGTTTATTGCAATCCACTGTAAAAATTATTTTTATTAAAAATGAAATAAACTAATATAAATTTAATTTCTTTCCTATGGTATGGAGAGTCGACGATTTCATTCCAATTACTAGTGGGAATTTAACTCCTGACCAGCAGGAGGAGGCAAAGAGCACCCCAGCAGAGCTGATAAAGGACCAGTAAACACAGCAGATTTGCATAATCAACAAATGCAAGATAACAAGACAATACAATAGCATTTAATCTGAATTTCATATGAGTAGTAGATTTTATTCTTACAAGTTTCAAAGTTATGTATATTTCCACTCCCCCTGTACCATGTGATAGCAATCAGCCAATCACAAATGCATATACGTATAGTCTGAGTTCTTGCACATGCTCAGTAGGAGCTGGTGACTCAAAAAAAGTGTAAATATAAAAGACTGTGCACATTTTTTTAATGAAAGTAAATTGGAAAGTTGTTTAAAATTACATGCTGTATCTGAATCATGAAAATGTAATAAAACCTGAGTGTCCCTTTAAGTGTCACTTCCCTTACCCATAACCCCCAGTCATTCTATGGACCTCTGTCACAGGAGGATGTGCGAAGTTGGTGTCTAAAGAAATCAAGAATTTAATCCTTAAATGGGTACTTTTCCCTGAAAGCAAGGATTGGGGTTTTGCTGTGTCCATGTCAATCTCTTTAGTAAGAGTAATGGTGGCTTTAAGCAATTAGAAGACAGCAAGGTGGTCTTTGCTTAACTTCTAACATTAGTGCTACCCCGTTATAGAAAACTAAGGCTGGTTACTCTTTCTTTTTCTCTTTCTTCTTTTTCTTTCTCTACAGGTCCCTGATAGATATTAGTCACCTGTCACAACTAGAAGTGGTTCCTGCCCTGCAACCAGAACACAGGTAAGTGCTTTACTTTTCTAGGTGGGAAGGTCAGCACTTTCAGACAGGACACATATATATGCAGCGCTGCGGAATCTGTCGGCGCTTTATAAATAAAGAATAATAATATATACTGTAGATCTCTGTGTGTTCAAGGGTCAAGGTTCCCTGGTGGGACTTAGTGACATTTTATCCCTTTCGACAGGGATTTATCTTGGTCAGTGACAAGCAACTATTTTATTTAGATTAGGCACTGGGGGCATAAGGGGTTAATATGATCCCCTTTTGGAGGCTTTTGAGAGACTGGCATAGGGAACGTTAGAGGAGTATTGCTTATTTCGGTTCCCTTTATATTGGAATCAGGCTTAACAAGAGTGTTTTATGTTAAGTTGCGGTCATATTCAGATGGGAGGAGTAGCGCTTATTTGCTCCATTTTGTTTTCCTTTCACTTGTGGTGCAGATAAGTTTAGGTCCTTTTCTGAGCCAGATATCTCTCATGACAAGGTTGTCCGTACCATGCCTCAACTTTTTCCTTAATCGCACCAAGCTTTATCTATGTCGCAGGCAGTGCCCTGCAGTTCCTTTTATCAGGTTCTTGGGGGTAGTTATTTGCTAGGTGCTTTTCCTGCCCTAATAATTTCTGCAGTTTTCTGCAGCATTGTCAGCATTCCCTTTATCTGGGATAAGGAAGAGAAAATCTAGGAATTTCTCATTCCAAGAGTCTGACTCCGCTAAGTCTGCATTATTCGCTCTTTTTTGTTTATCGGTAGAAGATCATTCCTCGGCGGATGTGATGGAGAAATTTCAGACTCTGAGTCTGTAGATCGAGATACAAGTCCTAGTTTGGTAGATCCAGAGGAAGTTAATTTTAGATTTTAGCTGGAGCACCTTTGGTTACTGTTGCAAAACGTCCTTTTACTTTGGAAGACTCTGACTCTACTGTTGCTGAGACCCAAAAGAAGTCTAATAATTTTAACAGAGTGTTTGATGTTATTCCTTCATCTGTTGAGTTCCAGACCGGATGATGGAAATTATTTCTCAGGAGGGAAAAGAGGAATCCTTTTCCCCCATCCCCTGTTTTTAAGAAAAAAAAAATTACGGTGGCTGAAGCTGTGCGCGGCTTGTGGCACACTGTGCCTAAGGTAGAGTGAGCTATCTCTACTCTAGCCAAGAAATCCACTGTTCCTGTTGAGGATAGTGCTTCTTTTAAGAATCCCCTGGGTAAGAAGCTAAGGTCTTTCTTAAGACAGATGTACTTTCATCAGCACAATGACAACCTGTGGTGAATATTACTATGGTTGTGGGGCAGCATCTTATTGATGTGATACCTTATCCGCCTTATTTTCTATAGAGGAAATCAAGGATAGGATCAAGGTGCTAAGCTGGCTAATACCTTTATCTGTGATGCCAGCATGCAAGTGGTTAGACTGGGAGCCAAGATCTCCAGCCTTGCAGTTCTAGCTCGCAGAGCTCTCTAGTTAAAGTCTTGGTCGGCAGATGTAACTTCCAAATCAAGCCTCTATTTTTACCATTTAATATAACCGGGAGATTGTTATAAGCATTTTCTGCTAATTTTTATATGAATAATTCTAAATGTATGTTTTGGAATTTTACTTTTCATGGTTTATTTTTTCTCTATGCAGTAAACCTTAGGATACAGATAGCTATAAGCATTCTATTTGCTTATTTTAATAATTTCTGCTGTATATTTGCAGTATTCTACTGTGCAGGTACATGCTTAATTTTAGAAATATGTCTTCTCATTCAACAGAGGGGACAAACAATTTGCATAAAGGGCTATCTTCCTTGGGAGAGGAATAGGATCAAGGATTCTATTCAAACCTTTTTTTGTTTCCCAAAAAATAGGAAATTTTCAGTCCCATTTTAGACCTAAAGTGTTTCTACAAATTCCTCAAGGTTCCAGCATTCAAAATAGAAACTATTCATTCCATTCTTCCCGGAGAGTCAGTTCATGACTACCATAAATCTAAGGATCTGTATCTTCATGTTCACATTCACAGGGAACATCTCCAGTTTGCTGTGGTTTACTTTTCTGGACAAACAGCTAGCAAAATCTCATACTGAGATGTTGTTGTCTTTTCTATGTTCCCACAGGTGGAAGGTGAATCTGGAATAGGGTTCCCTAGTACTAGATACCAGGGTGTATTTTTTGGGAATAATTATAGATTCTCTACCCATGTAGATATTTCTGACAAATGTCAGAAAATCCAAAGCTCTTGTTTCTTGCCTTTCACTTCTGTCCTCTGTCTGTCCATCAGAGGCTCAGTGCATGGAGGTATTTGGTTTGATGATTGCTTCCATGGACATCATTCCATTTGCTTGGTTCCATCTGAGACCTCTCGAAACTATGCATGCTCAGTCAATGGAACAGAGACCGCTCAGATCTCTCAAAGAGGATAGCTCTAGATTCTCTAAAAGAGATTTTCTTTCTTGGTGGTTTTCGCAGGACTTTCTGTCTCAGGGTACATACTTTCGGAGTCATTCCTGGGTGAAAGTGACCATGGATGTCAGCCTGTCAGGCTGGGGAGACAGTTTAGGGCTCCTTGAAAAATCAGGGTCTTTGGACTCGAGAGGAGTCTTCTCTTCCCATATGCATTACAGATTTGCGAGCAATCTTCATTGCATTCAGCCTGACCTCAACTAGTTTTGGTCCAGTTTATCAGATTCCAATTTGGCAACATTTCCTCAGTGGTATACATCTACCACCAGGGAGGATCTCTGACTTCTTAAGCAATAAAGGAAGTAACCCGCATTTTCCAGTGGGCGGAATCTCAGGATTGTCTCCTATCTGCCATTCATATTCCAGGGGTGGATATCTGGAAAGCGGATTTCTGAGCAGACAGACTTTTCATCCTGGGGAGTGGGTTCTCCATCCGGAGGTACTCTCCATGATATCCCTCAGGTGGGGGGTCTGGAGTTGGATCTGATGGTGTTGTATCAAAAAGCCAAACTTCCAAAGTATGGGTCAAGATCTAGAGGTCCTCTAGCCGATATGATCGATAGGCTAGCGGTGCCTTGGATCTTCAGTCGAGCATTCCTATTTTTTCCATTTGCTCTCCTTCTGTGAGTTATTGCTCGTATCAATCAGGAGAGAGCGCCTCGCAGGATCTAGTTCTCAGATCTGGTGAAAATGTCATCTTTTTCACCTTGGAGGTTTCCTCGGAGGAAGGTCCTTCTACTTCAGGGTCCCTTCCATCTCCCAAATCTGAATTCTCTGAAGCTGACGGCTTGGAGATTGGACGCCTAGTTTTAGCTAGGCGTGGTCTTTTTGAAAAGGTCTTTGAGACTTTACTTCAGGTTCGTAAGCCAGTTGCTTGTAGGATTTACCATATGGAATGGCGTATATACCTTTCTTGGTGTGAATCGAAGGGTTTCTCTTGGAGCAGGGTAAGGGTACCTAGAATTTTGTTTTTCATTTAGGAGGACCTGAGGAAAGGTTTGTCAGTCAGCACTCTGAAGGGTCAGATTTCTGCACTGTCTATTCCTTTGTTCAAACGTCAGGCAGATCTGCCGGATGTTCAATCTTTGTTCAGGCCTTGGTCAGAATCAGGCCTGCTTTTGATCCAGTTGCTCCTTCTTGGAGCCTTACTCTTGTTTTTCCAGCAGGCTCTGTTTGAGCCAATGTTTTCGATTGATATCAAGTTGCTATCTTCGAAAGTTTTGTTTTTTTCTGCTCGCAGATTCTCTGAGCTTTCAGCTCTGCAGTGTGATCCCTTTACTGTATTTTTCATGCGGATAAGGCTGTCCTTCATACTTAAAAAAACAGGATATATTAATACTAATAAACAAATAAGCAATGTAAGTATATGTGAACAATAAATGCACAAATACAATTTGAGTATATTCGAAGAAGAGTCCCAACAACCCAATATCCCAATATAGGGATAAACTGTGAGCAGTTGGAACAATAAAGTCAATAAGCTATATACTTATAGCTCCCAATCCGAATACATCAGGGGTCTTTTCAAAGGAAACCCAAAGATGATGAACTTAATACAGGAAAGCAGGCAGCACTCTTACTTCATCAAGGATGGATACTCTGCGATAAAACAATGAAATTGTGCGAATCAATAGCACAGGGTATAATATGTACAGAAGGAATACACACAGGGTACTCACATTTAGAGAAGGAATTCAATCATGCCTATAGAAGCAGGCTGGATTTCATACAGCAGTCCAGCTAGCTGAGCAATGTCCAAACGAATCCCCACAGAGCAGGAACACAGGAACTCAGGTACAATGGCCAAACAGCCAGAGGGAAATTGCACCCTATAGGTAGCGTAAGCTAAGAGAGATAATACTAGGCAATGAGAGTTAAAAACAAAAAAGTGAGTTTAATAAAAACACAGTTTTAAAAACAGCTCATGCTTAATTCAGTATACTCTCTAGCATAGATTTAGAGAAACCATGCCATAGGAAAGAAAACTAAATGTATGCTTACCTGATAAATGTATTTCTTTCCAGGCATGGAGAGTCCAAGACCCGCCCTTATTTAAATTTAAGACAGAGGTTTTTGTGTACAAACCTCAGGCACCTCTATACCCATGTGTTATCTTCTTTTTCCGTTTCCTTCGACCGAATGACTGGGGGTTATGGGTAAGGGAACTGACATTTAGCAGCTCTGCTGGGGTGCTCTTTGCCTCCTCCTGCTGGCCAGGAGTTGAATTCCCACTAGTAATTGGAATGAAATTGTGGACTTTCCATGCCTGGAAATAAATACATTTATCAGGTAAGCATAAATGTTGTTTTTCTTCAAGATTGCACCTTTTTCCACTTATTACACCTGTTCTTTTCATGCTTTGAGTTTGTTTTAAAAGGAAAGTCTACTCCAGAATTGTTATGATTTAAAAAAATAGATAATCCATTTATTACCCATTCCCTAGTTTTGCACAACCAACACAGTTATATTAATACACTTTTTACCTCTGTGATTACCTTGTATCTAAGCCTCTGCAGACTGCCCCTTATCTCAGTTCTTTTGACAGAATTGCATATTAGCCAATCAGTGCTGACTTATAAACACTCCACTGCAGTGAGCACGTTATCTATATGGCATACGTGAACCAGCGATGTCTTGCTGTGAAAACCCGTCAGAAGGGCATTGAGATAAGAGTCAGCCTTCAACTGCTTAGAAATTAGCATATTAGATAAAAAGTAGAGATAGGTGCGCTAGGCCAAACAGATAACCAAACACCCCCTTAAAAAGACAAATATCCCTACAGTTGTCTAAAATAAGATAAAAAATATACAGGTACTAAGGGAGGCGTTAAAAAGCCAAAGGTATCAAACACTTATACAGTTTATTAAAAACACATAAGCAAACAGTAGCACATGTAAAAGGGACGTCTCCCCAAGAAATACAATACTAAATAAAAACTTGAAATACTAAAAAATCTAATACAATTGATAAAACTTCCACAGAATATGTATAGAGCAGTCCTAATCAGTTCGTTATAATAGGGTCAGATAGAAATGTCTTTTCTCTATACAAAAAGCAACTGAGTATGTAGTCAGCGTTTCATTAATCAAATACCACCAAGCTGCCAAATTGAATTGAACAATAGCTGCCAAACAGTGTACCTAGATATTATACACTTACTATTCCAAAGTTCTCGTACTGTGTAAGATATCACTTAGCAAAACATTCAGCCGTGTACTTTACCAGATCCTTATCCGTGAGGTAGAGGTCTTTCCCCCTCGCCCGGTATTCACCTCGAGCGGGGCTGACTGAAACTTTTCGGCGTCTGACGTCACTGAAAGATGTTCCGGTTAGGAGAAGAAGCCGATTCCTGCACTTACTTCTATGCCCTGTAATCACGGTCCTCTCAGATGAGCCCTGCACTTAGTGCTTATAGCACGCAAGGGATTAGATACTGGGTAATGTGATGGATATCCCAGAATTTCTGCCAAGCACAAGTCGTACAGATGATATGCTCCTATTTAGGAGAAGAATGGTTCCAAATGTATAACCCGGGTTATTGTATAGGAATCAAAAGATATGTAGAATGTTGTCACAGGAAAAAAAAACAACAACACTGCCAACACACACGACGCGTTTCGCCCTCCTATGGGCTTTATCAAGATAGTGACCCTATCTTGATAAAGCCCATAGGAGGGCGAAACGCGTTGTGTGTGTTGGCAGTGTTGTTGTTTTTATTCCTGTGACAACATTCTACATATCTTTTGATTCCTATACAATAACCCGGGTTATACATTTGGAACCATTCTTCTCCTAAATAGGAGCATATCATCTGTAGGACTTGTGTTTGGCAGAAATTCTGGGATATCCATCACATTACCCAGTATCTAATCCCTTGCGTGCTATAAGCACTAAGTGCAGGGCTCATCTGAGAGGACCGTGATTACAGGGCATAGAAGTAAGCGCAGGAATCGGCTTCTTCTCCTAACCGGAACATCTTTCAGTGACGTCAGACGCCGAAAAGTTTCAGTCAGCCCCGCTCGAGGTGAATACCGGGCGAGGGGGAAAGACCTCTACCTCACGGATAAGGATCTGGTAAAGTACACGGCTGAATGTTTTGCTAAGTGATATCTTACACAGTACGAGAACTTTGGAATAGTAAGTGTATAATATCTAGGTACACTGTTTGGCAGCTATTGTTCAATTCAATTTGGCAGCTTGGTGGTATTTGATTAATGAAACGCTGACTACATACTCAGTTGCTTTTTGTATGGAGAAAAGACATTTCTATCTGACCCTATTATAACGAAACTGATTAGGACTGCTCTATACATATTCTGTGGAAGTTTTATCAATTGTATTAGATTTTTTAGCATTTCAAGTTTTTATTTAGTATTGTATTTCTTGGGGAGACGTCCCTTTTACATGTGCTACTGTTTTCTTATGTGTTTTTAATAAACTGTATAAGTGTTTGATACCTTTGGCTTTTTAGCACCTCCCTTAGTACCTGTATATTTTTTAAATTAGCATATTAGCCAACCTAGATTTACCTTTGAACAAAGAACACCAATAAACTAAAGCAAATTTGATGATAAAAGTAAATTGGAAAGTTGTGTAAAATTGAATGCCCTATTTGAATCATGAGTTTAATTTTGATTTGATTTAATTTTAACCATGTCCTCACAAAAAATATGAAAAAACATTGGCACTTGATTTAAACTGTCCCCATAATAGTTGATAAAATACCAACACACCCAAGAATAGTTTATAAAAAAAAGCTATGCTGGCCCCAAGTGAATTAAACAAGGAGGTAATAAAATGCAGGAGAAAGATATACAAGAGGAATGTCTATGTGGATATTTTCCCTGTTTTGGCTGTAGAAGAGCATGTTAATATAGTAATAAACGTAAAATCATCCAATCTACTCAAAATAACTTTATATTCCCAATAAGAGATATGCTGTGATATACCCTTATAGAATTCTCCTGCATAGGGGAGACAATGAGAACCCTAATTCCTCATTTTTATTGTCCAATAAATCATTAGAAGTATTTTATAGCAACAGTCATATTTTTCACATTATCCCGAGCTTATATAGCGCTGCCTCCCACTTTTATTCATTTTTTAATAACTGTATGTTGATCTATTTTGCAGGGGAAAGACAGAGGAGCAGCAGGGACTTAACATTCTTTGGCACACTTATTTTTCTTTAAATCAGCCTCTCCCACCTAGGCAGCGCTTATTCCTTTGTGTTATATAGATAACATTGTCCTCACTTCCATGGAGTTATTTATGAGTCAACACTAATTGGCTAAAATGCAAATCTGTCAAAAGAGCTGAAATTAGGACGCAGTTTGCAGAGGCTTAGATACCAGGTAATAACAGAGGTAAAAAGTATATTAATATAACTGTGATGGTTATGCAAAAGTGGGGAATCAGTATTGCATGCCTAACCATACTAATACATGAACTGCCTGACTCACTGCTGCAACTACAACTGATGTGAAAAGCTATCCCAAAATTATGTCTCTATACCCTAAATTTGTAGACTGTGAGCTCTCCGGAGCCGGGCCCTCTTCCTCCTGTACTAGATTTGTTTAGTTTTGTTATGTATTACAAATCTTTGTCATTGTATACCCAGAGCTACGGAATTTGGTGGCGCTATACAAATAAATGATAATAATAATCTATCTTTTTAAACAATAAATTTTTTTGAGTAGACTGTCCATTTAATCATGAAATACATTATTTGGGTTTTATGTCCCTTTAAGTCTAATCATATAGCAATTTGATCTCGAACATGTGCAGAGAAGAAATTGTATTTATTTAAAGGGACAGTTTACTCAAAAATGTTCTTCCCTTTAATTTGTTCCCAATGATCCACTTTACCTGCTGGAGTGTATTAAATTGTTTACAAGTATTTCCATTACCCTTATATTGCCATTTGAAATAGTTTATTTAGCCTGTGGTATCCCCACCCATCCTGAAAGTGTCACCTCAAGGCCAAACTGTGTAAACACAGCCAGTAGAATAAATCACACTCCCAGTGGCGTATAGAAGAGATACAGTAATAAAATGTAAATTTTCCATTGTTCTCTTCAAGTATTGGTGATTGGGTTACGGACAAATATAAGATAAAGAAGCAGGTATATGTACAAAATGTGATACAGTAATGAGATTGGATTATACCTACAGATATAAGATAAAGACATACAGTATGTACAGTAATCTCTCAAAAGTGAGTACACCCCTCACATTTTTGTTAATATTTTATTATATCTTTTCATGTGACAACACTGAAGAAATTACATCCTGTATAACAGTGTAAATTTGCTTTCCCCTCAAAATAGTGCAACAAACAGCCATTAATGTCTAAACCATTGGCAACAAAAGTGAGTACACCCCTAAGTGGAAATGTCCAAATTGGGCCCAAAATGACAATATTTTGTGTGGCCACCATTATTTTCCAGCACTGCCTTAACCCTCTTGGGCATGGAGTTCACCAGAGCTTTACAAGTTGCCACTGGAGTCCTCTTCCCCTCCTCCATGACATCACAGAGCTGGTGGATGAGACCTTGCACTCCCCCACCTTCTGTTTGAGGATGCCCCACAGATGCCCAATAGGGTTTATGTCTGGAGACATGCTTGGCCAGTCCATCACCTTACCCTCAGCTTCTTTAGCAAGGCGGGGGTCTTCTTGGAGGTGTTTGGGGTCGATATCATGTTGGAATACTGCCCTGTGGCCCAGTCTCCAAAGGGAGGGAATCATGCTCTGCTTCAGTATGTCACAGTACATGTTAGCTTTCATGGTTCCCTCAATGAACTGTAGCTCCCCAGTGCAGGCAGCACTCATGCAGGCCCAGACCATGACACTCCCACCACCAAGCTTGACTGTAGGCAAGACACACTTGTCTTTGTACTCCTCACCTGGTTGCCTCCACACATGCTTGACACCATCTGAACCAAATAAGTTTATCTTGGTCTCATCGGACCACAGGACATGGTTCCACTAATCCATGTCCTTAGTCTGCTTGTCTTCAACAAACTGTTTGCATGCTTTCTTGTCCATCATCTTTAGAAGAGGCTTCCTTCTGGGACGACAGCCATGCAGACCAATTTGATGCAGGAATATGGTCTGAGCACTGACAGGCTGACCCCCCCACCCCTTCAACTTCTGCAGCAATGCTGACAGCACTCATATGTCTATTTACCAAAGACAACCTCTGGATATGATGCTGAGCATGTGCACTCAACTTCTTTGTTCGACCATGGCGAGGCCTGTTCTGAGTGGAACCGGTCCTGTGAAACCGCTGTATGGTCTTGCACACCATGCTGCAGCTCAGTTTCAGGGTCTTGGCAACCTTCTTATAGACTAGGCCATCTTTATGTAGAGCAACAATTCTTTTTTCAGATCCTCAGAGAGTTCTTTGCCATGAGGTGCCATGTTGAACTTCCAGTGACCAGTATGAGAGAGTGCGAGAGCGATAACACCAAATTTAACACACCTGCTCCCCATTCACACCCGAGACCTTGTAACACTAACAAGTCACATGACACCGGGAGAGAAAATGGCTAATTGGGCCCAGTTTGGACATTTTTACTTAGGGGTGTACTCACTTTTGTTGCTGACGGTTTAGACATTAATGGCTGTGTGTTGAGTTATTTTGAGGGGACAGCAAATTTACACTGTTATACAGGCTGTACACTCACTACTTTACATTGCAGCAAAGTGTAAATTCTTCGGTGTTGTCACATGAAAATAGATAATAAAATATTTTCAAAAATGTGAGGGGTGTACTCACTTTTGTGAGATACTGTATATGTACACAATGTGATAATATAATAAGATCTGATTATACCTACAAATATAAGGTAAAGACACATGTATATGTACACAGTGTGATAAAGTAATGCAATCTGATTATACCTACAGATACATGTATATGTACACAGTGTGATATAGTAATGAGATCTGATTATAGCTACAGATATAAGATAAAGACACGTATATGTACACAATGTGATATAGTAATGAGATCTGATTATACCTACAGATATACGATAAAGACACATGTATATGTACACAATGTGATACAGTAATGAGATCTGATTATAGCTACAGATATACGATAAAGACACATGTATATGTACACAATGTGATACAGTAATGAGATCTGATTATACCTACAGATATAAGATAAAGACACATGCATATGTACACAATGTGATAAAGTAATGAGATCTGATTATACCTACAGATATAAGATAAAGACACCTGTATATGTACACAGTGTGATACAGTAATATGTAGACAACTGATTTCCACAGCACCAAAAAATGATAGGAAAATTGTTAAATAAACTTAGCCTTTATTGTTCCATTTCAGCACTTGGCACACAGCAGCAAAAAAAGCGACGTTTCGGGCTGTTAACCCTTACTCATGCTTATTCAGAACACCTGTTAGCTGCTCCTTAAATACCATATGACATTAACCCTTAATACACCAAATAACATTGTGTTAAGTAAACAACTACAAAATATCGCCACCTAGTGGTCAAAACTCATTATTCCTATAAAAATTGTTAAATACATAGTTAAAAACAATCTGCTGTTAGTAGTTACAATTTCCAGATATATATCTTATACATTCATCATATGATAATATTATTATCTTTGCTACAGTTTACTTATTTACAGTGAATACAATATTGTGTTGTATTACAAACTGAGAAAAATATCTTTTATTTCAAATTTTTAAATTCAAATTTTTACTCACAAGAATACTGTCATATCTATTTCTCTATTGATCCCTTTGGGAACTAAAGCATCTAACTTGTGTATCCAGAAGGATTCTTTCCTCTTTAGCTGAGTTTCCCTATTCCCACCCCTTCTATGGGGTTCAACACTATCAATGACTTGCCACCTCAATTGTGAGATATTATGACCAGCTTCAATAAAGTGACAGGCTACCGGGGCTTTCATGTCCCCACATCTTATATTTGATCTGTGCTGACTGAGGCGATCACGTATTTTTCTAACAGTCTCGCCCAAGTAGATTTTGGAGCATGGACACTTAATAAGATAAATTACATGTGTAGACTCACATGTATAAAATTTGTTGATGTTAAACTTCTTACCTGTTTGGGGGTGTACAAACTCTCTACCCTTTATGACCGAATGGCAACTGGCACAGTTTAAACAGGGATAGGTGCCACATGATTTAGATGATATGTATGTCTGTTTTTTTACCTTGGCCCCAATGTCATTCTTTACCACTAGATCTTTAATATTGGGCACTCTCCTATATGCCATTAGTGGATAGTTTTGAAACTCAGTAATATCTGTATTACAATTTTTTATAATATGCCAATGTTTTTTAAGGTATTGGGCAATTTCAGCACTATAAGGATTGTATTGTGTTACACACACTATTCTATCCTGTTTATTCCTAATTTTGTGCCTATTTTCACTGACACTATTGGCTTTTTGTTTCTCTCTTTCCACTAAGCTAGAAGGATAACCCCTTTGTACAAATCTCTCAGTCATCTCTCTAAGTCTTATCTCTTTCACATGGCTGTCACTTACTATTTTATGAACTCTGAGCATCTGGCTTTTAGGTAGGGAATTTTTCAAAGACTCATGATGGAAGCTATCATATTTAAGTAGGGAATTTCTATCTATACCTTTCCTGTACATGTCAATTTTTAAATTACCAGTCATGACATCCTTGTGCACTTCAGTATCCAAGAATACAATATTTGTCTCGCTAAAATTAAGTGTAAATTTCAGTCCCTGCACTGCACTATTCAACTGATCTACAAAAGCCAAAAGGGAACCAATGTCACCCCACCACACGCCAAACACGTCATCTATGAAGCGCCACCAGGCTGCCCCATACTTTAAGAATAAAGCATTTTCATAGACAAATTTGTCTTCAAAACAACTCATGAACATGTTGGCGTATGATGGGGCAACATTGGACCCCATGGCTGTCCCCTTCAACTGCAAGTACCATGTTTCACCAAATAAAAAATAATTGCAATACAATACCACTCTAAGCAGATCTTCAATAAATTTGAACTTTGGACTATATCATAAAAGCAGTTTTACTCCACCAGGTTATAATAATAGCATTGAAACATACATGCAATTGGTGAAAAATGATTTGAAACACTTAGAATGTAAGATCAAAAAGAAATCATGGAAGTTTAAACATAATGTTACCAAAGCTCAGAGTGGAGCTATTTCTACTTTATGCAAAAAAGATATAGTGGTGAGGGGGGCAGACAAGGGAGGAGCCATAGTTGTCCTAGACAAGGACTACTACATTAGTGAACTCACTAATCAATTGAAAGATAAAGATACATATTTGGTTCTCCCTTGTAACCCACTCATTAATATACAAAAAGAAATTAAGGGTATAATTGACAAGGCTCTTACTAAGGGTGTTATAGATAAAAAATTGGCTAAATATCTATACATTGAGTGGCCAAAAAACCCAATTATATACACAGTACCAAAGGTACATAAAGACCCCCATAGACCACCTGGTCGTCCAATAGTTGCTGGTATACAATCTGTATTTAGTCATATAGCGGTATATCTTGATAAAATCTTACAGCCTGAAGTTATGAAAGCAACTTCTTACATTAAAGACACTAGTGACTTCATTTTGAAGCTTAAAGATTTGCCACTAAATGACACAAAGTATATACTTTTTTCACTTGATGTTTGTAGCTTATACACATCCATCAAGCATGAAAGTGGAATTGGAGCTGTTATGACCACTATGACTAAAACCAATAAATATAGCTACATACAATTGAAATTTATTGAAGATCTGCTTAGAGTGGTATTGTATTGCAATTATTTTTTATTTGGTGAAACATGGTACTTGCAGTTGAAGGGGACAGCCATGGGGTCCAATGTTGCCCCATCATACGCCAACATGTTCATGAGTTGTTTTGAAGGCAAATTTGTCTATGAAAATGCTTTATTCTTAAAGTATGGGGCAGCCTGGTGGCGCTTCATAGATGACGTGTTTGGCGTGTGGTGGGGTGACATTGGTTCCCTTTTGGCTTTTGTAGATCAGTTGAATAGTGCAGTGCAGGGACTGAAATTTACACTTAATTTTAGCGAGACAAATATTGTATTCTTGGATACTGAAGTGCACAAGGATGTCATGACTGGTAATTTAAAAATTGACATGTACAGGAAAGGTATAGATAGAAATTCCCTACTTAAATATGATAGCTTCCATCATGAGTCTTTGAAAAATTCCCTACCTAAAAGCCAGATGCTCAGAGTTCATAAAATAGTAAGTGACAGCCATGTGAAAGAGATAAGACTTAGAGAGATGACTGAGAGATTTGTACAAAGGGGTTATCCTTCTAGCTTAGTGGAAAGAGAGAAACAAAAAGCCAATAGTGTCAGTGAAAATAGGCACAAAATTAGGAATAAACAGGATAGAATAGTGTGTGTAACACAATACAATCCTTATAGTGCTGAAATTGCCCAATACCTTAAAAAACATTGGCATATTATAAAAAATTGTAATACAGATATTACTGAATTTCAAAACTATCCACTAATGGCATATAGGAGAGTGCCCAATATTAAAGATCTAGTGGTAAAGAATGACATTGGGGCCAAGGTGAAAAAACAGACATACATATCATCTAAATCATGTGGCACCTATCCCTGTTTAAACTGTGCCAGTTGCCATTCGGTCATAAAGGGTAGAGAGTTTGTACACCCCCAAACAGGTAAGAAGTTTAACATCAACAAATTTTATACATGTGAGTCTACACATGTAATTTATCTTATTAAGTGTCCATGCTCCAAAATCTACTTGGGCGAGACTGTTAGAAAAATACGTGATCGCCTCAGTCAGCACAGATCAAATATAAGATGTGGGGACATGAAAGCCCCGGTAGCCTGTCACTTTATTGAAGCTGGTCATAATATCTCACAATTGAGGTGGCAAGTCATTGATAGTGTTGAACCCCATAGAAGGGGTGGGAATAGGGAAACTCAGCTAAAGAGGAAAGAATCCTTCTGGATACACAAGTTAGATGCTTTAGTTCCCAAAGGGATCAATAGAGAAATAGATATGACAGTATTCTTGTGAGTAAAAATTTGAATTTAAAAATTTGAAATAAAAGATATTTTTCTCAGTTTGTAATACAACACAATATTGTATTCACTGTAAATAAGTAAACTGTAGCAAAGATAATAATATTATCATATGATGAATGTATAAGATATATATCTGGAAATTGTAACTACTAACAGCAGATTGTTTTTAACTATGTATTTAACAATTTTTATAGGAATAATGAGTTTTGACCACTAGGTGGCGATATTTTGTAGTTGTTTACTTAACACAATGTTATTTGGTGTATTAAGGGTTAATGTCATATGGTATTTAAGGAGCAGCTAACAGGTGTTCTGAATAAGCATGAGTAAGGGTTAACAGCCCGAAACGTCGCTTTTTTTGCTGCTGTGTGCCAAGTGCTGAAATGGAACAATAAAGGCTAAGTTTATTTAACAATTTTCCTATCATTTTTTGGTGCTGTGGAAATCAGTTGTCTACATATTACAGAGAGGTGTGTGCAGTGGCCCTCTACCACGAGCATCAGGTGTGTGCTGTCTGTCACTTGGGAACTGTGTGATACAGTAATGAGATCTGATTATACCTACAGATATAAGATAAAGACACATGTATATGTACACAATGTGATACAGTAATGAGATCTGATTATACCTACAGATATAAGATAAAAACACCTGTATATGTACACAGTGTGATACAGTAATGAGATCTGATTATACCTACAGATATAAGATAAAGACACATGTATATGTACACAATGTGATACAGTAATGAGATCTGATTATACCTACAGATATTAGATAAAGATACATGTATATGTACACAATGTGAAACAGTAATGAGATCTGATTATACCTACAGATATAAGATAAAGACACATGTATATGTACACAGTGTGATACAGTAATGAGATCTTATTATACCTACAGATATAAGATACAGACACATGTATATGTACACAACGTGATACAGTAATGAGATCTGATTATACCTACAGATATTAGATAAAGATACATGTATATGTACACAATGTGAAACAGTAATGAGATCTGATTATACCTACAGATATAAGATAAAGACACATGTATATGTACACAGTGTGAAACAGAAATGAGAGCCGATTATACCTACAGATATAAGATAAAGACACATGTATATGTACACAATGTGCTACAGTAATGAGATCTGATTATACCTACAGATATAAGTTAAAGACACATGTATATGTACACAACGTGATAAAGTAATGAGATCTGATTATACCTACAGATATAAGATAAAGACACATGTATATGTACACAACGTGATAAGGTAATGAGATCTGATTATACCTACAGATATAAGATAAAGACACATGTATATGTACACAGTGTGATACAGTAATGAGATCTGATTATACCTACAGATATAAGATAAAGACACATGTATATGTACACAATGTGATAAAGTAATGAGATCTGATTATACCTACAGATATAAGATAAAGACACATGTATATGTGCACAAAGTGATAAAGTAATGAGATCTGATTATATCTACAAGCTCAAACCATTTTATTAGGTTGTGGCTTCAAAATACAAAATCAGCTCATTCATATACACAAATAAGCCTTAAAAAAGAAAATCTCAAACATTTTATACTCTGCAGTTGGTAAAAAAAAGTAATTGGAAACACAAGGGAAAAACAATTTTATAGTATACTGTCCCTTTAATTCAAATGATGTTCAAGCAAATGTAGAGACTTATTTATAGAGTTCTCCTGGAATTCTGTATCCGATTATTTAGTTTTATATTAATATTGATCAGGTAGTCCTTTAGGTCTGTAGCGGTTCGGGTCACCTCCATTGCGTCCCCAATTGTTGGCTTCTTGGTCTGCACGGGTGTCTTCAGCCCCTCTGCCACTGACTGAGCCTTGCCAGTATTCCCTTCCGTTACTGGAATAAATGAAAAACAGAAAGAGTTTGAGATGTATACTCCCCAACATTTGTGACTAGGTATTAGGGACTCAGGGGTTTAGGGGGTGTCGCCAGTTTGTGGGTGGGGCTATGTCAGTCACAGGTGAATAGTGGGTGTGTCTGTTGGCTGGTAGGGAGTGCCTGGGTGGTCTATGGGCAGGTCTAAGATAAATTCTGCAAATAGGGACATATAGCTATATCAGATGGGCAGAGCTCAGAATAAGGGACTGTCCGTCTCAAATAGGGAGAGTTGGGGGTCTGAATTTGTATTCATAAGATAATCTGAGATCTTTCTGTATAAATGTAATATAATTAATGTAATAAAAAAAATGTGAATAATGGGACATACCAAGTCTGTTCTATGTGCTTATGGCATGACCCAAACCTACAACCTAAGGACTTTATTTAAAGAAAATAAGTGGTATAAGAGCTTTTAACAATAGATACACACCTCACAGGGACATAAAGTAACAATAGATACACCCCTCACAGGGACATAAAGTAACAATAGATACACTCCTCACAGGGACATAAAGTAACAATAGATACACCCCTCACAGGGACATAAAGTAACAATAGATACACCCCTCACAGGGACATAAAGTAACAATAGATACACCCCTCACAGGGACATAAAGTAACAATAGATACACTCCTCACAGGGACATAAAGTAACAATAGATACACCCCTCACAGGGACATAAAGTAACAATAGATACACCCCTCACAGGGACATAAAGTAACAATAGATACACCCCTCACAGGGACATAAAGTAACAATAGATACACCCCTCACAGGGACATAAAGTAACAATAGATACACTCCTCACAGGGACATAAAGTAACAATAGATACACTCCTCACAGGGACATAAAGTAACAATAGATACACTCCTCACAGGGACATAAAGTAACAATAGATACACTCCTCACAGGGACATAAAGTAACAATAGATACACTCCTCACAGGGACATAAAGTAACAATAGATACACTCCTTACAGGGACATAAAGTAACAATAGATACACCCCTCACAGGGACATAAAGTAACAATAGATACACCCCTCACAGGGACATAAAGTAACAATAGATACACCCCTCACAGGGACATAAAGTAACAATAGATACACTCCTCACAGGGACATAAAGTAACAATAGATACACCCCTCACAGGGACATAAAGTAACAATAGATACACCCCTCACAGGGACATAAAGTAACAATAGATACACCCCTCACAGGGACATAAAGTAGCAATAGATACACCCCTCACAGGGACATAAAGTAACAATAGATACACCCCTCACAGGGACATAAAGTAACAATAGATACACCCCTCACAGGGACATAAAGTAACAATGGATACACTCCTCACAGGGACATAAAGTAACAATAGATACACTCCTCACAGGGACATAAAGTAACAATAGATACACTCCTCACAGGGACATAAAGTAACAATAGATACACTCCTCACAGGGACATAAAGTAACAATAGATACACCCCTCACAGGGACATAAAGTAACAATAGATACACCCCTCACAGGGACATAAAGTAACAATAGATACACTCCTCACAGGGACATAAAGTAACAATAGATACACTCCTCACAGGGACATAAAGTAACAATAGATACGCTCCTCACAGGGACATAAAGTAACAATAGATACACTCCTCACAGGGACATAAAGTAACAATAGATACACCCCTCACAGGGACATAAAGTAACAATAGATACACCCCTCACAGGGACATAAAGTAACAATAGATACACTCCTCACAGGGACATAAAGTAACAATAGATACACCCCTCACAGGGACATAAAGTAACAATAAATACACTCCTCACAGGGACATAAAGTAACAATAGATACACCCCTCACAGGGACATAAAGTAACAATAGATACACTCCTCACAGGGACATAAAGTAACAATAGATACACTCCTCACAGGGACATAAAGTAACAATAGATACACCCCTCACAGGGACATAAAGTAACAATAGATACACCCCTCACAGGGACATAAAGTAACAATAGATACACTCCTCACAGGGACATAAAGTAACAATAGATACACTCCTCACAGGGACATAAAGTAACAATAGATACACTCCTCACAGGGACATAAAGTAACAATAGATACACCCCTCACAGGGACATAAAGTAACAATAGATACACTCCTCACAGGGACATAAAGTAACAATAGATACACTCCTCACAGGGACATAAAGTAACAATAGATACACCCCTCACAGGGACATAAAGTAACAATAGATACACCCCTCACAGGGACATAAAGTAACAATAGATACACCCCTCACAGGGACATAAAGTAACAATAGATACACTCCTCACAGGGACATAAAGTAACAATAGATACACCCCTCACAGGGACATAAAGTCACAATAGATACACCCCTCACAGGGACATAAAGTAACAATAGATTCACTCCTCACAGGGACATAAAGTAACAATAGATACACTCCTCACAGGGACATAAAGTAACAATAGATACACTCCTCACAGGGACATAAAGTAACAATAGATACACCCCTCACAGGGACATAAAGTAACAATAGATACACTCCTCACAGGGACATAAAGTAACAATAGATACACTCCTCACAGGGACATAAAGTAACAATAGATACACTCCTCACAGGGACATAAAGTAACAATAGATACACTCCTCACAGGGACATAAAGTAACAATAGATACACTCCTCACAGGGACATAAAGTAACAATAGATACACCCCTCACAGGGACATAAAGTAACAATAGATACACTCCTCACAGGGACATAAAGTAACAATAGATACACTCCTCACAGGGACATAAAGTAACAATAGATACACTCCTCACAGGGACATAAAGTAACAATAGATACACCCCTCACAGGGACATAAAGTAACAATAGATACACTCCTCACAGGGACATAAAGTAACAATAGATACACTCCTCACAGGGACATAAAGTAACAATAGATACACTCCTCACAGGGACATAAAGTAACAATAGATACACCCCTCACAGGGACATAAAGTAACAATAGATACACCCCTCACAGGGACATAAAGTAACAATAAATACACCCCTCACAGGGACATAAAGTAACAATAGATACACCCCTCACAGGGACATTAAGTAACATTTAAACTATACAGAAGTACATTTCAAGATTGACTAGAATCATTTTACAATGTACTTTAGTTTACAAAATATATTTCTAAAAAAGTTTACTGGAAGAAATGTTTGTTTTTCAAACAAAAGTAATTCTAATCAAATTTGAATTGCACTACTGGTTATTTTAATGGTGGTTTTAATAATTTTTATAATACAAAGAGTTTGGGAAAAGATTGGAGTATTTTGGATCAATGACCAATTTGATTAGATATTAGTAGCAACTTATGACTCACAAGTAACTGAGCTTTGGCTCTTGGAATTTTAGTCCTAACTTTTGGGATTATTCTACAGATTTATATACAGTTTAGTTCCTAAAACTATGTATTTTTCTTCTTAAAGGGACTGTAAAGTCATAATTAGACATGCATTATTCAGACAGAGCATTTTAAAGAACTTTCAAATTTACTTTTGTTATTTAATTTGCTTCTTTCTCTTGTTATCCTTTATTGAATGGTTAATCTAGGTAAGCTCAGGAGCAGCAAATAACCTAGGTTCTAGCTGCTGATTGGTGGCTGCATATATATATATACACTGAATGTCATTAGCTCACCCATGTGTTCAGTTAGAAACCAGTAATGTACTGCTGCTCCTTCAACAAATGATACCATGAGAATGAAACACATTTGATAATAGAAGTAAACTGGAATTTAAAATGATATGTTCTACCTAAATCATGTAAGAACATTTTTTGGGTTTCAGGTCTCTTTAATGCTTGCTAGATCTTAAGTTTTATATGAATGTGTTAAACTCTGTTCTAGAACTTTCCTTATGAACATTCAAAATAAAAAGCCAATACAAATAAAGTACAGATGATTTGTTTTTTAAAGGGACATTAAAAGTCCCCACATTATTATAAGAACATGCTTTTATTTCATGATTCAGATAAAGCAAATTTACCTCATTTCTTGGTATCCTTTTTTGAAAGGGCAGTAATGCACTACAGGAAGCAAGCTGAGCACATTGGGTGAGACAATGACAAGAGGTGTTAAAGTGACACTGAACCCAAAAAAAAATATTTTGTGATTCAGATAGAGCAGCAATTTTAAGCAACTTTCAAATTTACTCCTATTATCAATTTTTCTTCGTTCTCTTGCTATCTTAATTTGAAAAAGAAGGCATCTAAGCTTTTTTTGTTCCGTACGCTGGACAGCACTTGTTTATTGGTGGGTGAATTTATCCACCAATCAGCAAGGACAACTCAGGTTGTTCACCAAAATGGGCCGGCATATAAACTTACATTCTTGCATTTCAAATAAAGATACCAAGAGAATGAAGAAAACATGATTATAGGAGTAAACTAAAAAGTTGCTTAAAATTTCATGATCTATCTGAATCACGAAAGAAAAATTTGGGTTCTGTCTCACTTTACTGTGCAGCCACCAATTAGCAGCTAGCTCCCAGTAGTGCATTGCTGCACCTGTGCCTACCTAGGTAAGCTCTTCAACAAGAGATACCAAGAGAACAAAGCACATTAGATAGCAGAAGTAAATTGGAAAGTTGTTTAAAAGAATTGGATGGAATTAAAAAAATGGGGTTCGTGTCCCTTTAATTTAAGTAAGTTTGTTTCCCCTTTCTCCTCTACTGTGCAGATTGCTTCAGCCATACGTTTTACATAGATTGTGCATTGTAATAATAAAATATAAATACAACCGGGTTTAACAGAGTTAAAGGTACAAAAAGAGCAAAAAGAAAATGTACTGTTAGGATATTTTATTATTGAACTATTGTTTGCACAGAATTATGTTTTTATTCCCTGCAAATGAGTTAAACACATAGTTAAAGTCCTCTCTAGAGCACCCTGCAGACTTCATACGGCTAACCCTGCTACATATATTTCCCTTAATTACCATTAACTAATAACAACTTGAAAACAATGTACATTACAGTAAAATAATGACCATGGCTAGCCTTATTCTCTACCTGCTCAAGCCTGGATTGGCTACTTTAGTTGAGGTGGTGGGTAGAGTTTGGCTATTAAAAAACAACTGCAGCAAACAATGTACATTTTTTCAGACTTGGCTGAGATGTTATTCTATAGCAAGAGAACAGAAATGTCTTCTAATCACAAGGTGTTTACTGTCCCTTTAACATGCCAGCCATATGTAAAGTTAGCTCTCCTGTACCTTATAACTTCTGATGCCCATCTCCCACCAGGTCCTCTTTGTGCGGCATCATAATTCCCTCGTGCATGAAAATATTTATCTGCTCCTTTATAATTAGATTCTCTCATGTTCTGATAAGCTCTCCACATGTCCATCGATCCTGAAACAAGCGGCTTATAGTGAGTATCTTACTGGTCTTTATTATTATTTATGTTATTTATAAAATGGTATAGAACTATCATGTGCACTGTGTGCATTCTCTCTCTCTCTTTCTCTCCTCTCTCTCTCTCTTTTTCTCCTCTCTCACTCTTCTCTCTCTTTCTCTCTCTCTCTTTCTTTCTCTCTCTTTCTTTGTCTCTCTCTCTCTCTCTCTCTCTAAGTATATACATATAGTATTTGCAGAAGAAAGCGCACTCCAAAGGTCTTGTATGATAATTCACTTTTATTCTGTGAACGTTTTCGAGCTTAACAAGCTCGTCCTCAGACAGACAAGAGGACGAGCTTGCTAAGCTCGAAAACGTTCACAGAATAAAGGTGAATTATCATACAAGACCTTTGGAGTGCGCTTTCTTCTGCAAATACTGGATATTACTTTTGCAGCACCCAAGGCTTAACAACTAAGGTTTGGAGTGCACTTTGTCTATCTTTGTGTATATGTATATATATATATATATATATATATATATATATATATATATATATATATATATATATATATATATATATATATATATATCCATGATTTTCATTTATAAATAATTGGGTGTTTGGATCAGCAATTTCCTTTTGATCTATTAAATAACTGAAGGACACAGTAATATTTCAGTAGTGAATGAGGTTTATTGGATTAACAGAAAATGTGCATTATGCATCAAAACAAAATTAGACAGGTGCATACATTTGGGCACCCTTGTCATTTTGTTGATTTGAATAGCTGTAACTACCTAGCACTGATTAATTGGAACACACAATTGGTTTGGTGAGCCCATTAATTCTTGAACTTCATAGACAGGTGCATCCAATCATGAGAAAAAGTATTTAAGGTGGCCAATTGCAAGTTGTTGTTCTATTTGACTCTCTTCTGAAGAGTGGCAACATGGGGGCCTCAAAACAACTCTCAAATGACCTGAAAACAAAAATTGCTCAACATTATGATTTAGGGGAAGGCTACAAAAAGCTATTACAGAGATTTAAGCTGTCAGTGTCCACTGTGAGGAACATAGTGAGGAAATGGAAGACCACAGGCACAGTTCTTGTGAAGGCCAGAAGTAAAATATCAGAGAGGCAAAGGCAAAGGATGGTGAGAATGGTCAAAAACAGCCCACAGACCACCTTCAAAGACCTACAACATCATCTTGCTGCAGATGGTGTCACTGTGCATCGTTAAACAATTCTGCGTATGGGAGAGTGATGCGGAAGAAGCCTTTTCTGCACACATGCCACAAACAGAGTCGCTTGAGGTATGCAAACGCACATTTGGAAGAAGGTGCTCTGGACTGATGAAACAAAGATTGAGTTATTTGGTCATAACAAGGGGCGTTATGCATTGCGGCAAAAGAACACAGCGTCCCAAGACAAACACTTGCTAGCCACAGTAAAATTTGGTGGATGTTCCATCATGCTGTGGGGCCAGTGCCGGTACTGGGAATCTTGTTAAAGTTGAGGGTCGCATGGATTCCACTCAATATCAGCAGATACTTGAGAATAATGTTGAGGAATCAGTCACAAAGTTGAAGTTACGCCGGAGCTGGAAATTTCAACAAGACAACGACCCAAAATACTGCTCAAAATCTACTCTGTCATTTATGCAGAGGAACAAGTACAATGTTCTGGAATGGCCATCCTAGTCCCCAGACCTGAATATCATTGAAAATCTGTGGGGTGATTTGAAGCGGGCTGTCCATGCTCGGCAACCATCAAACCTAACTGAACTGTAGATGTTTTGCAAGGAGGAATGGTCCAAAATACCTTCATCCAGAATCCAGACACTCATTACAGGCTATAGGAAGAGTCTAGAGGCTGTTATTTCTGTTAAAGGAGGCTCTACTAAATATTGATGCAATATTTCTGTTGGGGTGCCCAAAGGTATTCAACTGTCTAATTTCGTTTTGATGCATATTGCACATTTTCTGTTAATCCAATAAACCTCATTTCACTACTGAAATATTAATATGTCGTTCAGTTATTTAATAGATCAAAATGAAATTGCTGATTCAAACACCCAATTATTTATAAATGAAAATCATGGAAATTGTTAGGGGTGCCTAAACATTTGCATACGACTGTTTATATATCTTTCTCTCCTCTCTCTCTCTCCCTCTATCTCTCTCTATCTCTCCTCTCTCTATCTCTCAATTTTCTCTTTCTCTCTATCTCCTCTCTCTCTCTCTCTTTCTCTCCTTTCTCTCTCTCTCAATTTTCTCTTTCTCTCTATCTCTCTCCTCTCTCTGTATCTTTCTCTCTCTCTCTCTCTCTCTCTCTCTCTCTCTCTCTATCTATCTATCTAGAAGCACAGTGCAGCTTTATAACTTTACAACTCACCTTGCGCTGCCTCCTTTATAAATCTTCCAGAATTCTGGAACCACTGAGCATCAGCCACAGCCAGCACCAGGATAATGACACAGATTAAGCTCTTCATTGTTCACAGTTTTTGATAATCAGATCTACACGAGGTAGAAAAATGGTTTAAATCTGTTTTCTTATGTATTTGCAATGTCTAATTTACTGTGACATTTACAGGACCAATAAACACAATATACTTACATAATCAATAAATGCATCATAAAAAGACAATACACAAACACTTAGAGGTACATTTATGAAGCAGAGGATGCTGTTTATTCCGCACGAGCCTTCCCGATCGCTGGAAACAGGAGTCAAGAATCAGCAGTCTTAAGATCGCTGCTCCTTAACTCGTCAGCCTGATCAGATACGATCGGGATGATTTACCCCTGCTAGCGGCCGATTGGCTGCGAATGTGCAGGAGGCGACATTGCACAAGCATTTCACCAGAAATGCTTGTGCAATGTTAAATGCTGACAGCCTATGCTGTGGGCATTTAGCGATGTCGGGTGGACACGATTCACTACAGCAAATCATATCCGACCACCACTTGATAAATCTACCCCTTAGTCTGAATTTCAAATGAGTAGTAGATTTCTTTCTGGCAATGTTACTTCTAGTTTCCTTCCCACTGTACCATGTGACAGCCATGAGCCAATCACAAAATGCATATATGTATATTATGCGAATTCTTGCACATGCTCAGTAGGAGCTGGTACTACAGGGTGCAAATAAAAATATTGTGCACATTTAATAATAGAACTGATTTAGAAATACACACAATCTTAGAGATATTCAAATGCTACAATGCAAGTAATGAGAGCATGTGATTTTCTTATTACTGACCCTAGATAACCATGTGTTTAACCCCTACTAAACACATAGGTAAAAACCTGCTCAGGAGTTGGAAGCCTTGCAACTAATTAGCATCACACCGCTGGTCAGACAGTGAAGTGCTGCAGTTGTACAACCCTGTCAGTCACCAGCTAGCTGTGTCCTACTCATAAGTTGCAAGACTTGTAGCTCAGATGTGGACTTTTCCTATGTGTTTAATCCATTTGTGGAATTTTATACCAGAACTGTCAGTGACCAGACAAAAATGAGACTCAGATGCCATAATATGCAAATATATACTGTATGTTAAACCAACAAACATGGTGTGTCTGATTCCCACAATCACATATCCAAGCCTACAGCTCAGGACAGATTTTTTAATGTGAGACAGACTGCCAAGACATTTATACTACCGGACAGGAGCATAAAAATAAAAAATGAACCCAGAAAATGAAGGAAAGTTGGGGAGAATGCAACCATCACATCAGGGCATGTTAAAATTGCTTTGTCTTGAGAATGCTGGAGCTAAAATGTCCGTAATTCACAGAAGAGGACAGAGGAATTTTGAGTCCCTATAAAGCATTAATAAATATTGGCTCCTGAATATACCGTTTATAGTGGTAATTCTTGCTCTAACGTAGGTGCAAACGTGTCTTGTTATATTTGTGTATGAACTAGAACTGTAGCTGCCAGTAAAGCTAAATAATATTTTTTACAACAAAAAATATAGAAATAAAAACAGTCATTAACATATAGGAGATTTATGGTGCAGGTATCCTAATGAAAACTTACCTAAATATAGATCAGGATCCAATTCACTGCCAGTGTATCCATATGTCTGCCCCACTGTCCACACCACCTTTTATTCCTTTATCTGGTTAATGATTACAATAACACAAGCGCGTAGTCAACATATTCCCCCACTTAAAACATCCCCAAAATATGTAACATTATCAGTAAGTTTAGTTTTGTGAGTTGGGAAATTAAACATGAATTTCCAGTAGGTTCTTGCAACATTTTACCAGCAGTGATAGAAGCTGATGTCCAGGAGGTCACATTCTATAGGTAGCAGGTGAGAAGTGAGTAGACAAATAAAGTGATACCTTATAGCGAGTGCACCTGAAACAGTTGCACACAATAGATACAGTATTTACATACAAATGTTTTCTGTATTTCATTTAAATTCTATTCTGTCAGATTAATATTCTTGCATATTAAATTTTCTCTTAGAATTTTTTGCTTAAAGGGCCATAATACCCAAATGTTTAAACACTTTAAAGTGCTGCAGCATAGCTGTAAAAAGCTGACTAGAAAATATCACCTGAACATCTCTATGTAAAAAAGAAAGATATTTTACCTCAAAAGTTCCTCAGTAGCCACCTCCCATTGTAAAGGATTTCTAAGCAGCATTTTAGTGTGTCTGTCCTGGGACAGCTGAAAGGATGAGCCTCGTGAACTCTTATATTATTTCACCAATCAGGTAAAGGAAGCTTACTATGAAATCTCATGAGAGTTAAGTCAAATCTCATGAGATCACAGTAAGAGTTCATGACCTCAGCACTGCTGATGCTGCTTGGCTGCTGTTCATTTCTTAATTTATTTATTTTTTACCTGCAGCTGGGAGCAGGTGAGTATAACTTTTTACACAGAACTTACTCTGCTGAGCTGAGGAAATTGTGAGGTAAAATATATTCCTTTTTTACATAGAGATGCTCAGGTGATATTTTCCTGTCAGCTTTTTACAGTTATACTGCATCAGTTTCAAGTGATTTAGCATATGAGTATTATGTCCCTTTAAATAGGTCCTTTCAGTGAGAGCATACTGAAGTAGGCTTGGGAGCATGCACGTGTATTAAAGGGACAATAAATGTACAACATAATGTTACGTAATTCTGCTTTACGTGCAGAATTATGTAACATTGTCCTTGCAACACCTATTTGAGAGATTTAACCCCCCACAGGTATACTTACCTTCCGTTACTTGCCAGCCTCTACTAATTCTGTCTTTTTTCCCAAAGCATGTCGTGGGCTGTCTCATCACAGCGCTCCCGATTGCACCACTGAACTAAATGTAGTGCACTCCCACGCTGGGAAAAACAGTCTACAACTTTACCCAACGCAGGAGCGTGTTATATTTAGTTCAATGCTGCAATCCTGCATGCTGTGAGAACACAGCGCACCCATGAGGGGGGTAAACCTCTCAAATCTCTTTTGTTTTTGAAGGTGTCGCTAGGATAATGTTACGTAATTCTGCACATAGTGCATAATTATTTAACATTATATTTTATATTTACTGTTCCTTTAAGTAGCAGTGTTATACACATAGCAAAGCTATATATATAGAGCTCAAGACACGTGTACGCTCCTGAGCTACTTCAGTATGCTCTCATGGAAAGGTACGTTTGTACAAAAGATACAAATAGAAAAAGAGAAACTTTGATATTAGCTGCAATTTGGAAATCTACAGATAGAGTTAGCTATTATATTGTGACACAGTTGTCTTATTATATCTGTCTATTACATTCTAGAATGTCAGACTTGAAATGGTCCCAATATGGAATTAATCCCTAAATATTAATTCTTAATCTTAAAGAGGTATAAAGCCTAAACATGTTCTTTCATTCAGACAGAGCACACAAATATAAACCACTTTCTAATTTACTTCTATATCAAAATTGCTTTATTCTTTTAATAACCTTTATTGAAGGAGCAGCAATGTACTAATAAGAGTTAGATGAACACATTTGGTGAACCAATGACAAGAGGTGTACATGTGCAGCCCTCAACCAGCAGCTAGCTCCCATTAGTGCCTTGCAACTCCTGATGCTACCTAGGTATGCTTTTTAACAAAGGATACAAAGACAATGAAGCAAATTATTTTACAGAAGTACATTGGAAAGTTGTTTAATATTGAAAGCTCTATCTCACTGGTTTTAAAACCTGTCATCAGGCTCCCTAACAGGTCAGATTGTGAGGATATCTGAACTAGAGCACATGTGAAATAATCAGCAGATTAGTAAACATGGTTATTAACCTGTTCTCACCCAAGGTAATCCTGAAAACCTGTCCTGTTGGGGAGGCCTGAGGACAGGTATGAAGACCAGTGGTCTATCTGAATCATGAAAGTTTCATTTTTACTTTACTGTCCCTTTAATAAGGTTGTAGCGGCACATTGTGCTGTGTATATATCTATCTTAATTCACTATGCTATTATATTTTATCAGCACATTACCTGGACCCCTTGGTGTGCCACATGGAATTGAAACGTTTCTCAAGTGTTGGAGTCCACTGACTTAAAGGGACACTCGAGTTTTATACTCTTTAATCAATCCTTACAGATCTGATTTCACTTCCCCATACAGATCTCTATTGATTCCTTTTTACTCATTACCAAGATTCAAGATTACTTTTATATACATCACAGATGCCCGATGTAATGGGATTTATTGCTTTGTGAGGTCTGACCCACTTGCCAAGTGTTAAGCGCAACTAAATCATAGTTTATTCAAAGTGCGTAAATGTTGAAATACTATTGACAATATAAAAACACAGATGTGCCACATGGCCCAATATTGTTTGGTATAGGTAAAAGAGATATATGTGATGGGTACACTCACATTTAGTATGGCACCCCTAGTGGTGCAGATGAGGCGGTCTGGGATCAATTAGCAGTCACCCAGAAGACTGACCTCCAGTGGGTATTCAGTAATCTGCAGGAAATGATATAGAACACAAAAGTGCCTATATGGCCTAGTATTTCTTGTATAGGTGAATAGATAAATAGTAATGATATATATTGCACTCACATTTAGAAGAGCACCTTCTGTGGTGCACACAGGGCAAGCTGGGATCAATACAGTCACCCAGTAGACTTGTATCTGGCAATCTGGAACTCCCAAAGATCCACAGGTGGAGAATTAGTCAGATAGTAGTAGAAATAATCCGGCAGCAAGTGGTAAGTTTAAAAAACTTACTTTATTTAAAATAATAATAAAAGCAACGCGTTTCTCAGCCATCCAGTGGCTGTTTCATTAGGCTTAATAAAATGAATGCTATACACTTGCTATATATACCAAACTACCCTAAATAATGAACTGCACCTGAGTTAGGTGTTAATCAATTAGACAGTCATGTGAGTAAAGTATCCAATTAAATGAATACATACCAAATTACCTCACAGTATAAACAAACATTCAGTGTCAAAGCTGTAAAACTTAGAATGAAAAAATTGACTGTACAGAAATAATCATTATTTAAACGTTTTAACTAATACACATTGAATGTAGTATAGTCACAAATCTATATTTGTATTAAACACATTTATGCAAGCCCTTGCTACAGTGTTTGAGCGACTCTTGCACATAACAACCCACTACCCCATTCACAATGTGAAGCAATAAATGATGGTATTTAACAATATTCTGTGATCGCGTGGTGTCAATATATTTGTTCAGAAGAGTAATGCCTAGTAGCAATTTGTAATAGGTTTTATATTTTGCGTGGAGAGCCACAGATATAGATCTTTGAGAAAATGTGTTCCTAACTTCTAAACCCCCAGATCATTATGTTGGTGTTCCGGTTTCACTTACTAGAATTCTGTGTAACGAGCTCAGAGTCTGTTGCCATAATAGTGTGGTGGGTGGTTAACTTCAATCTACACTTACAGCTCATGTGTTTCTCAAATGACGTTAGGGGAAATCCTAATGACGTTCTCTAAGATGATAGGTCCTATACGAGTGATGTTGATTGGCTAGCAAATAAGCGCATCATAAAAGTGGGCGGGCAATATGCAGATCGGCATAAGCTGTCTCCGTAACAAACTATTGTAATAATAGTGTACCCAAGCAAGATACATGGTTCTATTATGACCGCAATCATAAGGAATAGTCTCCTATATAGAGCGTGGTAAATTGTATCTATGAGATTATTAGTATCTATAACTGACATTATAGTAATGACGATCAACACTACATATGCTGACATTGAGTAATAAAATCTTCTTACTACGATATATGGACCTATAGGCTTGTCAGTATCCATAATACTAGAATATGTAGTGGCGATAACAACAATGTCAAATATACTGTCAAATAAAGAAAGTATTAATACACCATATGAGGAAGAACAATGTTCTACTCCTTTTTTAGATATAGGCCCAGACCATCGATTGGAACAGTGGTCAATGTCTCCTCGACCGCCACGCCAAAAAAGAGCTTATGCAAGCGTGGAAATAGAGGGAAAATCCACAACCTCCAAAAAAAAAAAAAAAAATTTTTTAAAATACCAGAAAGGAATCTTTAACCTATCTGATCATGTGCTTGAAACTGATGAGATTTGAGTTTTGGGAAAAGGTCTGTCTTATAGTCCCTCCAATACCTCTTACATGTTTAAACTTTTTGTTGATGTGAATAACTTTACCAGAAAATTAGCTTTACAAAAGTATTATGCTGAGAAACGTATTAAAAATACCAATAGTATTCCGATTGTCTTAGACAATATGGATGAGCGCTTAGAGAATGGTTGTTTGATATACGAACCTGACACTCTCTTAGAACAGCTTACAGAAAAATATCTACACACCGATTTCAAACCAAAATCCAATTTCAATCCCCCTCGAACGAAAAATTCACATATCAGCATGTTTCAATCAATGGTATTAAAAGATTTAGAGAAACTCCCCCAAAAAATTAAATACAAGCACAATCTTAGCCCAGGGGAACGAAATGCATAAACTCCTAAACAAATAACAAGAATTTGGTAATCCGCCAGGCGGATAAGGGGATTGGAATAGTCCTACAAAAGTTCAAAGACTATATTTCAGAAGCAGATCATATCCTTAAAGATGCCAGCTATTATAGGGGATTGGTCAAGGACCCACTTTAATTTTTTCAAAACAATTATATTCTCTTCTGCAAGAGGGCTTTGATGAAGGTATTATAACCAAAAATGAAAGAGACTACCTCTATCCAAAAATCCCAATATAGCCTTGTATTATCATCTAACAAAAGTACACAAAATCCTCCAGGATGCCATATAATAGCTGGCATTGGGAGCCTACTGACAATCTCTCAGCATACATTGACTCATTTTTACAAAAGCATGTAGTAGCCCTACCTTCCTTCATCTGAGATTCATCAGATTTATTAACTAAACTAACTAGTTTAGGAATCACTCATATTGATCAGGAATTATGGTGGATTACTAGTGATGTAAATTCACTATATTCTAACATCCCTCATGATAAGGGTTTATTAGCAATTCAATCTTATTTACAAACGGACATACATATATATGCCCAATAAACAACAATTATTCATTAGTGAATTAATACACTTCATCCTCCACCATAATTATTTTCAATATCAGGGATCGTTCTATCTTCAAATCAGAGATAGATGCTCTGCCTTCGCCGCAGAGAAACCTATTGGATTAATACATTAAATACCCTTAATCCAGATGGTCTAAACGAATGTGTAGACCTAGCAGCATTTGATATCTAACTCCGTTTGGTGATGGTCCACAAGCTTAGATGGTATACCATATCCTCACTAACACTCCTGATATGTATTGACTATTGTCATCCCTATACAAACACTAGTTCTTTACACGTTAGGTCCATATTGTCAACTTTCACACAACATTTAATTACTAGTTAGAAGAATATACACACCACTTTTTTAGATCCTCTTTTATACACTTAGAGATCTCACACTCATTAACAACTAATCACATCTACCCCTCATACTTATTCTCTCCTTATCCCCATCACTCTTTCCCTTCATTAGTGCTCCCACAAAATTAACAATTCAGATTATTAGATATGATCATTACTTCACTTCACATTGATGTTATGACCCGACACTTCTTACACTAATTAAGAATGGTTAATTCACCCATCACTATTTTGGATAACTAATAGGCCAATTCTATCCAGACAATATACTATATAAGCATATATCAATTCATAATATCATCACACCACACCACCTATATATATATATTTTTATAACACAAGACCACTATGGTATTGTTAGTACTCTGTGTTTTATAATGCATGCTTTTATAGCTTGTTATACCTCACGAACCCACATACTTAAAGTGAAAGTAAATTATGTCTCTTTAGAACACATCAATGTATTGTATAGCATTAATATATTAAGATCGCTATTTTTTTTTTTCATAATTATTTTCATTTCTGAATATTTATTAACATATTTTTTTCCTACCGTTCTCAGGCTGACTCCACCCATCTTGTACTTCCTATGTTTCTGTGTGATAACATCACAAAGCACGTTCATGGGGCCCGAGTGTATTGCGCATGCGCAAATTGTCTATTCCTCATTCTACTGAGCTTTTGTTGTATTGTTCTAAGAGTTTCATATATCTTTATAAATGACTTAGACACTTAAGTCTAGTTATGGACTGCAACAGTTATGCGATGCGCTTCTATATTTCTGGGTCACAGTCAAACCAGATGAAGTTTCTGGTTATTCGCCAAGAAATGTTTTGCGCATGCGCGAATCGGGAGCGCGCGCCTAACATAATCTTTCCTTAAAAAATAATTGCCGCATGCGCAGAGGAATAAATAGGAGGGTGACGTAGCTTCACGGGCACCTAACGGCCAGAATTTCAATTGGTGAGTAAAAAAACGTGATCAGGAAATTAAAAAAACAACAAAAAAACGGGCTGAATTATTCACAGCTAAAAATATACTTTCAATGTGGCTAAAACTTCATTTCCATATAACTTTGTAAAAAACGATGAATGAAAGTCCTATTAATTTTGGACAAGCAATATTACTGAGGATCGCAAAACCACTGAGTTTACTTTCACTTTAATAAGATCAATAGTTGTTAAAAATGTACACACATATCACATTTAGACCATTGTACAGTCTATACACCCTATCATATGAGATATAGACCTATAACAAAGAAACAAAAGGTCCAATATATTGGGCAGATAAATCACCTTATGAAGGTGATTACCCACTAGTATACTGGCATGTATATTAGGTTTTGACTAACATACACATTTCACATAGGCCACATACCATTATAGTCACCTTTTAATCTAGGGGTACATCGCTACACATATTCACATCCCATATTATCACATGATTATTCAGATTAAATCACATTGATTTGAACCACTGACAAACTTTATATTCCTAAAACATAACATCACATCTAAAATACCGGATTGATTTCAGTCTTCAAAGTTTTTTTGCACATCACAAATGACAAATCATATTATATTTCTAATCTTTTTTAGATACTGCGCTATATACTGTGGAATACTTTCTTTATTTGACAGTATATTTGACATTGTTATTATCGCCACTACATATTCTAGTATTATGGATACTGACAAGCCTATAGGTCCATATATCGTAGTAAGAAGATTTTATTACTCAATGTCAGCATATGTAGTGTTGATCGTCATCACTATAATGTCATTTATAGATACTAATAATCTTATAGGTACAATTTACCACGCTCTATATAGGAGACTATTCCTTATGATTGCGGTCATAATAGAACCATGTATCTTGCTTGGGTACACTATTATTACAATAGTTTGTTATGGAGACAGCTTACGCTGATCCGCATATTGCCCGCCCACTTTTATGACGCGCTTATTTGCTAGCCAACCAACATCACTCGTATAGGACCTATCATCTTAGAGAACGTCATTAGGATTTCCCCTAACGTCATTTGACAAACACATGAGCTGTAAGTGTAGATTGA